>NW_015090893.1:14427850-14465478 GCF_001431845.1 Calidris pugnax | reverse complement strand
ACACAGGGAGATAATTACTGCTCGATGTTCCAGGAAAACCAAGCTCTGACACTAAATTTAAAAGGCTGGAAGCCTTTGATGAACGATAACAAAAGTTTCTTTCTTTCCCATCCCCATCACACCAACAGACCGAGCACCGAGACACCGAGGGCATTCTGTGAGAAAACCCCAACAACCACGTGAGCCTGAGCATCCTGTTAAACCCCACGTCTTTATTCACTGAATATCAAATATTTCAAGGGAAAATGAACTCTTTTTTTTGTTGTTGTTAGCATCATTTACTTTGCTGACTAATCAATTTACAGAGTCGATCAGCTTTTGCTTACACAGCTTTGAGTCCTTGCCTCTTTCCAAAAGGAAAACAGTGTACTATGATTCTTGGAGTACAAAAGTTGTGTTAAAGGGCTGTTTGGGGTCAGGGTTAAAACACTTTCAGAGTGTTATTGAATTGTGGGGATGGACAGCAGCTGTGCAGACAGCATTTGAGAACAGCAACAGCAAGCTCTGAACAAAACCAAGTTCTGAACAACGAAAAATTATGAACAGTCAAATTAATATAATCAAGAGTTACAGCACATCTGCTGCTAAGAAATAATAGCTGCTTCTTGTATTCTTGGAAAAGCTCAGAAAAATCCACTCCTAGTTTAATAATTACAGCAGCTTCAGAAACAGAGAATGGCAGAGTCGCTGAGGACGGGAAGGGACCTTTTGAGATCGTCTGGTCTAACCCCCTGTGCTCAGTAAGATATAATGATTTTTCTTAAATATAATGATAAATTTACCTAATTAAAACTTGATCAGACAACTTGAGAGGGTGTTTGGGGCCAGCAGTGCCCACGTTTCTCCATGGCACATCACCTGCCCACCACTGATCTCCAGGGGAAGCTTGGTGCCGGCTCCGCTTCAGGATCTCCCCACCCTGGAGGATTCTTTTTCTCCGTCCCAGTTCATGTTGCTGGAAAACCAGGAGCTGAATTTTCTAATTAAAAAAAAAAATTAAAAATCAACCTTTCTCCAGTGGGGGCCACTCTGGCTGCCAGAGCTGTCGGGGAGGCGGTGGTGAGCAGACGTGATGTGGAGCCACCGATGAAGCAGGCAGGAGCCTGGTACGTCTGGGCAGATGAGCAATGGAAAAAGTAATTTTACTTTTTTTTAATTTTTTTAATCCAACAGCTCCAAGCAGGACTGAAACCAACAGAAATCAGTTTCTTGCCCACTTCATCTGTGGAATTACGATGGGTGTGGAAGCTCGTGTTTCAGTACATGGTACAGAAACAGAGACCAGCAGAACTGCCTTACCTGACCAGAATCTAGAGATCCTGCTAATCACAGCCATCTACATTTTATATTAAATATGTCAAATTTGATCCTCAGCAATATGTGTCGACCTTTTATACTGACTTTGATTGCTCTAAAGGTAAAACAAATAAAGTGATCCCCGAGGCAGGTTATTTGTTTTACCTTTAGAGCAATCAAAGTGATCCCCGAGGCAGCCATTACTCACATGCCACCTCCAGCACAATCGCATTAGCGCCGCGTTTACTCCAAAAGCCAAAGCCTCGGAGCGGAGACGAACCGACCGCTCAGCATCAAAATGAGGTGGCCTGAACACAACAGGCACCCGGCCCCCATCTCCAGCCCCGTCTTGGAGAGGACCGTGCTCACCATATGGTGCTCCTGCTACGCCTGTGCTATTTCTAGCGTCAAACACTGGAAGTGAAATGGACAGATTTTAAAATAAGGCTTTGATCCCGCCAAGGCGTCTGCTGACCACACCACGGACCTTTTTTTTGCCAGTAGCCAAACCAGCATTGTGCCAAGGTCCCTGTTAGTCCCTCGATAAGACAGTTTCACACACTTATTTCTTTCTTACCCAATTCCTTAGAGCTCCTTTTACCTGCATCGCTTTCTCTCCCGCTCTTCTCGCAAACCCAAGTGCCTGGATTCGTATGTGCTTTGACTCTGACACTTTTTGCCAGTAGTCAAACCAGCATTGTGCCAAGGTCCCTGTTAGTCCCTTGATAAGACAGTTTCACACACTTTGTTCTTTCTTACCCAATTCCTTAGATCTCCCTTTACCTGCATCGCTTTCTCTCCCGCTCTTCTTGCAAACCCACGTGCCTGGATTCGTATGTGCTTTGACTCCGGTCATTCGTATGACTTTGACCCTCTACTCTGCACTTGTGAGATCCCACCTGGAATACTGTGTCCAGCTTTGGAGTCCTCAACACAGAAAGGACATGGACCAGTTGGAACAGGTGCAGCGGAGGGCCACGAAGATGATCAGAGGGATGGAGCACCTCTCCTGTGAAGACAGGCTGAGGGAGCTGGGGGTGTTCAGCCTGGAGAAGAGAAGGCTCCGGGGAGACCTTATAGCAGCCTTTCAATATCTGAAGGGTGCCTATAGAAGAGCTGGGGAGGGACTCTTTGCCAGGAAGGGTAATGATAGGACAAGGGGAAACAGTTTTAAATTGGAAGAAAAAAGATTCAGATTAGATATCAGAAAGAAATTTTTTACTACGAGGGTGGTGAGGCACTGGAACAGGTTGCCCAGGGAAGTTGTGGCTGCCCCATCCCTGGAAGTGTTCAAGGCCAGGCTGGATGTGGCCTTGAGCAACCTGCTCTAGTGGGAGGTGTCCCTGCCCATGGCAGGGGGGTTGGAACTCAATGATCTTTGAGGTCCTTTCCAACCCAAACCATTCTATGATTCTGTGATTCTATGATTACTTATCCAGCTGGAAAGAAAGCAAACCTATTCTCTAGGCAATTAAATGAGTCCCTCACTTCTTTAAAGCCTCATTACAACACTCACCCAACATCCACCATCAGCAGAAGGTGCCACTTGTGCAGCCCAAAGAGACCTCCTGAGGACTGGCTGACCCTGTGCCCATCACCCCGCGCCCAGGCCTCTGGGCACAGCTCCCAGGCAAAGTCTTAGGGGAAAACCAGGTACTGACGACTCTTTCCCATGCAAAGTTGCCCACATCCCAGTGTCAGTTTTAGATAACATTAAAAATAAATTAACAGTTTACCAATAAAATTAATTTCTACATAAATTGCTGGATTTCTAGTTATGGATTTTTGGGTAGACCAAACATTCCTTTCAAAGCAAATTATTAGAGCTGTTTAAAAACCATCCTTTTTACTCTACTGTTCAGCATCTTTACATCATTACTATTTTTAGATCTCAGCCAGTTTCCCTCTCCCTCCTTCTCTCTTTACATCATTACTATTTTTAGATCTCAGCAGCCAGTTTCCCTCTCCCTCCTTCTCCACTCAATGATCTTTGAGGTCCTTTCCAACCCAAACCATTCTATGATTCTGTGATTCTATGATTACTTATCCAGCTGGAAAGAAAGCAAACCTATTCTCTAGGCAATTAAATGAGTCCCTCACTTCTTTAAAGCCTCATTACAACACTCACCCAACATCCACCATCAGCAGAAGGTGCCACTTGTGCAGCCCAAAGAGACCTCCTGAGGACTGGCTGACCCTGTGCCCATCACCCCGCGCCCAGGCCTCTGGGCACAGCTCCCAGTCAAAGTCTGGGGGAAAACCAGGTACTGACAGCTCTTTCCCATGCAAAGTTGCCCACATCCCAGTGTCAGTTTTAGATAACATTAAAAATAAATTAACAGTTTACCAATAAAATTAATTTCTACATAAATTGCTGGATTTCTAGTTATGGATTTTTGGGTAGACCAAACACTCCTTTCAAAGCAAATTATTAGAGCTGTTTAAAAACCATCCTTTTTACTCTACTATTCAGCATCTTTACATCATTACTATTTTTAGATCTCAGCCAGTTTCCCTCTCCCTCCTTCTCTCTACCACTCCTTGACTTACTGGGAAAGACCAAAGATGAAGTTTCTCACAGTATTTAGCAAGAACACCTCCATGATGGAGCTGCTTTCCAGCTCCTTGGGCACCATTAAGGAAGTCAGGAGCTTATTACCAGCGCAGTCCCTGAGCACTGAGCTGCCAAATACCAGACTCATCCTTTCCCTTCCAGAGGTTTTGGCAGTGTTGTGATGTCCCCAGCACACCTGAGACACTCCAAAAATAAGGGCTTGTCAAACATACAAAAGGAAATAGTCCCAGGACCAGCAATACCTGAGCTGATGCACTGTGACTGTGTCTTCCACAGGGGACATAAACTCAGTTAAACACACACAGAGCTCGTGTTCACATCGTTCTCCTGCAGCCAAAGTCAAACCTGCTTCTCCTTGTCTGCTGTTGACTCCCCTTAAGTGCCAAATGACATTAACAGGAAGGCTCCCTGAGACTCCACCTCAGCCTCCCCTACACCATGTCCCTCAGCACTGCATCTAAACGGCCCTTAAACACAGCCAGGGATGGTGACTCCACCCCCTCCCTGGGCAGCCTGTTCCAATGCCCGACCACTCTTTCTGTGAAAAATTCTTTCCTAATGTTCAGTCTAAACCTACCCTGTTGGAGCTTGAAGCCATTCCCTCTCATTCTGTCACTAATTACCTGTGAGAAGAGACCAGCACCAACCTCTCTGCAGTGTCCTTTCACGAAGTTGTAGAGAGTGATGAGGTCTCCCCTAAGACTCCACCTCACCAACATTTAAAAATAAGCTATTGATTGGTGTCTGTCTGGTGTCAGGACGTGTCACCAAGCTGCCGTGAAGGAGATGGGAACGAAGCGGGGCCCTCCCTGGAGATGTTCTGCAGCAGAAGGGGAAGGTTTGGAGCGCTGAGCAGCGAACTGCAATTCCCAAAGGGATCCATACACTTTGGTAACAGAGATGATTCCAGTTTCCCAAGCCAGCTGGCCAATTGATCTGATATTAGAGAGCACGTGGCCAGACTAAAGCAGTTTGTCACACCTCATTACACAGTCTGCTTCCCCGTCTAGTCGCACATCTTTGGATCCTCTGGAGAAAAGTAAAAACAAAATAAATATATTACTCCCCAAACTGTCAGAAGACACAGGTACAGCAATACTCTTGTTAAAAACCAAGCCTTGAACCTTCTTAGGGAAATTAGCACACTTCCAATGCCACAGACAATATTTTCCCAGGCAAATATTTGGCTCTTCAAATACTTCCAAAATATGAAGTTGTTGGATGTCACCAAGGCAAGACATTTGCAAGTCAAGTGCCACATTTTAAGTGTCATGAAGGATGAGGAGAAACTCAGCTCTAGATCCCTGCCTGCATCTACTTTGCATTGATTCCCATGGAGCAGCAGCCCGTGCTTGTTGGGGCAGACTGGGAGGACCAGGAATCTCCTTTCTGCACGTTACTGGGAGTGCCTGAATCAATTAATTTCTGCAAGTTCCATGTATTTTTCTCCTGGTGACCTTCATGTAAATATGCAGAGTCTGAATTCATGACAAAATCAGATTTTTTCTTTGCTTGATTTTGAAAAGAAAGAAAAATAATCAAAATTCTTTCCCCGTCTTACTCTTTTATTGTATTGACATTTTGTCTTTTTATCTCTGAAGGCCAGGGTTAAAGTTCCAACTCGGTCACAAGTCACAGGGCTCGATGGAATTGCTTCAGTTCCCAATAATTATTTGTCCTCATCGTAAAACGATTATGGCACAATCTGTCACTATTAGCCATTACTGTTTGGCCAAGGCAGCAGGTTGTATTGGTCACACCTGAAGTACAGGCTGGGTTGGGCACATGAGTTAACCCAGCAACTACCTGCAAAATGCATCCCTCCAGCAAGAAGAATTGTTCAGTTTTTTGAAAAAGAACCAAATCTGCACAAAGTTTAAGAGGAGCGGTTATTTTATCAGTATATTTCCTGCTAGAGTTTTACGGGTACAAAGTATTTTTAACATTGGAGAAAATCAAGGATTTATTATGCTTAGATTGTATCTAATTCATTTTTCATACTAAAAACATTATCAGATGGCTGGTATGTGGTCATTTAGAAAGTAGAAGGCAAAAGTCAGAAAAAAAACCCAAAGCCCTCAGCTTTGTCCACTGAGCCCCCTTTCCACCTACAGCCTTGCTGGTCAAATTGTGTTATACACCTTTGAACAGGGAAGCAATTTGAGAGAAGGGTGAATCTTTATGATTTTAATGCTTCCATTTTCCTAGCCTGTAGAATTATTCTTTCCCATTCAAGCCAAAATACAGGAGCACAGAATATTAACCCTGGAGTTACCTTTTGCTAGGTCAAAAGATCTTTGGATGGTCCTCATCGCCATCTGACTTGGGACCACTGGGAAAGAAGCACAGGGCAACAGGGTCCTGTTGTCACCTTCAGGGTACAATTTGCTAACTGGCAAGGGATGAGCATCCCCAGCAGGACACCTGAGCAAGGGACAGAGAGCACTGGTGACTCCAGCACAACCCCAATCAGGCTCTGGGTTTGTCTCTGCCAGCGCAGGGAGGAGCAAAGCCCCGTCTCCCTCCTGCACAGGTGACGCCTGGGCTCACACAAACAGTGCAAAGGCATTTCTGTCCCCTCTACGCCAGGCTACCCGCTGCCTCACATTTGCCAGAATGTCACAGGAAAAGGCAAAAAAGGCTCCTTAATTATAGTCCTTCTGTTGTTCGACTCAGGGGTTTTATTAAAAGGGAAAAAGCATGGAGAGCAGCTAATCAGCTGCTCCTAACAAATGAAGTTCTGGAGATTGATTTTTCAAGTGATTAGCGGTACAAACACACATTTTCACAACTCAAAATCTTTGCATTTTTATCCAACAGCTATTTTCATTAACCAAGAAAGGGACAGTTAACAGCCCATACTAGCCTCAAATACTAATACCTTTATCACCACAGCACAGAGATTTAAAAACATATATTGCAGCTTTGTTTCCATAGTCCCAATAGCTCCATAGGTCCCATAAGCAGCTTTAATTGGAAGCAAAAGCTGTTGCTGTACCTTTGCACATATGATTCCTTCATGACAAAACATCACTGGCTGGAAGAAATGCCATTCAGCTCCACAGAGACCATTCACCATCCCCAGCAGCATTTAGCACCGTCGCTCCCACACTCGAGTCAGAAGCTCTAATGACAGAGCAGAGCAGCTGCCAGCAGCTTATGAACTGAAATAGGGATTGGAATAGCTTAGAGACAGATGAGACACCCCGAAGGGAGCTAACAAGAAGCACGGTGGCATCAGACAGCCTATATTTCTGCTGTGCTTCCTCCCATACCTGCGAGTCCCTCGAGGTATTGAACCCTCACAGCTGGCTCTGCTGCTGGGACAGAGAGTACGGGGTGCCCAGCACCCACCAGTACAGCCAAGCCACAAAAATTACAGAGAACCTATTCTACGGATGACTAGATTTAATTTAAACCTCCAAAAAGGCCAGCTTTAATAAAGTAATCACTTGTCTGCCACTCATTGCCTGATTTCATTAAGACAAAAGCAACACGAGTTTCATCAGTGACAATACCCTCCTGAGCAATAGATGAGATGGGGAAAACGTGTTTGTTCCCTCAAACAACTAACACACCTCCATCTCTCTGGCCCCACGTAGACTGGTGAAAGGAGATGGATTTTTTTACACCCTTGTGCTCCTTTTCACCAGCCATACACAAGAACAGGCTGGATGAGCTTTGCTGCCTATAACCTGAAAAGAAAACAAGGGATTTTTCTTCTCCCAAACACGAGGTTCTGTGCCATTCCCAAACATCAGTCCAAAATCCTTCGGGTGGCAGCAAGTTAACGTTTGTCAGAGCAGGTGAGACATGCACATGTGAGGATAAACACGGCAGCCTGTAAAGCAGCTATGCTGGGGAGTGAGAGACTCTCAAGCCACGTTTCATGTTGCCAAGTGGAAATTGCAGACAAGGAGAGATTGGTTGGGTTCTCACCCCCAGGAGGCTGCATCCTGCACGCTCCATGGCTTCTCCTTCACGCAGCACAGCCTGGCTCACCCTCCCTGCCGTGAAACGCCTCCCTGGCACTTCTCCACTGAAATGGTCCTGACACTCTGTTAGATGTGACTTCAGACTCCAAAGATGGATGGGGAAGTCCCAGCTGGACAGTGGGACCCCCCTGCCTACACTGCAGGACTTTCACAGGCCCCCAAAGGAGTTAGAATGTTCCTAATTCACATTGGAAGATGATATTTTGCACAATTTAGGCTGTTATACCTCGGTTCCCAGCAGCAGGAGGGGGAGGAGAAGGGGAGCTGATGCTTTTATTTCATTCTCACCAAAGCAACCTCAGTCTGGCTTAACTCAGAGACAGGGGTCACGACAGGCGTTAGATTCTGTTCCTTCAACCTCTTACAGCTTCCAAGATGCAACGTTGATTCAAAGAGAGAGGACTCTGAATTAAGGGCACAGTTGTCCCACGCGTCGTTCCAGCCCTCCCACTCTCACCCACTGGGCTCTCATTACAGAGCACCACGGGAGATTCACTTACACCAACGACTCAACCTCACAACGTTCCAGCAAACAGAGCCATTTTTCCTCCAGTGAAATGCCATCATTTACAATTAGTGCAGCCACGCAGGACGCTGTTACCAAACCTGCAGTTAACAATTATAATTAACCGGTGGTGACAGGAGAAGCATGGATTAAAGGGCTGGCCATACATCACACGGACCCGTATAAATTATTCTTCAGCAAGACATTTATTTCATGCTATATCTGCAACCTCAGCCTTTTCATTGCAATGCTTTTCATCCACTCCTGCACAGTGATTAGAGCAGGTTGGTAGGACCAGGACAGAACGTGACTATATGGGTTTATCCCCACTTAA
This sequence comes from Calidris pugnax, assembly GCF_001431845.1. NCBI lineage: Eukaryota > Metazoa > Chordata > Aves > Charadriiformes > Scolopacidae > Calidris > Calidris pugnax. The sequence goes on along the minus strand of NW_015090893.1, from coordinate 14,456,773 downwards.
GATTTAGGGCTCCTCCCTCACCTTCCCAGGCCTCCAGAATGAACCAGTCTCAAACCAACCAGTGAATTCTTTCCAGTCTCAATCCCAGGTTTGTTTTTCCTCTCCAAACTGTCTGCACAGGAAGCTCTTAGATCAAAATTTCACTTCCAGAAGTTTTGCCCGAGTGCAGAGCAGCTGAAAAGCCACCTAAGGTCGCTTCCGATGAACTGCTCTATTGAGGAGCAGTCCACTGCCTAATTCAGGGCTGTCACAAAATTCCGTGTGCCCCAACCACCACTTTCTGGCCCTTGCCACTGACGGTGGAAGCAAGAACTGGCAAGACTGATAGTTTTCTGGACCCTGAGTTACACTAGACATTGGTGCAATGCACCCACTCAGGGGTGTTTCTCCTCTCCCTTAAAGAGCTTTAGAATCATAAAAGTATAAATGAATACATACGGGACCCGAAAGCAAAGGTTGATTCCTTGTGCTTACACAGGCTCAGAGATAATCTCGCTGCAGCTCTCTGTGGAATTAATTCATGCACTGTGTGCACATAGTGTTATCAAGCCATGAGAAGGAATGCATTACATAAATACACATTTATCATAGAGAGCAGAACAGCTGAGACCAATTTTCATTTTTGCTTCTGCACTTAGATATGCTTTGTAGATATTTTCCTTCAGCAAATGATTCAATCCATCACAATTAAAGTAACACAATGTAATCTTTCCTCTGATTTAATTGTTCCCTTTCTGCCAGACACACAAGTTCAAAATACATTCAAAGTAATATTTAAAATAGAAAGATTATTTTCAAAATTAGCACAAATCTCCTAATGGGTTCAGAATTACATGCTGGGAGTCTTGCAATGCATTGATTTTTGGTACTTAATTTTAAAAGATTTCCAAAGTATGCCAGCATGAATCTGAGCTGATATTTCCCAGGAAACTCTAATGGACTTGGGTATTCAAATCCCTCAGAAGATCAATCTCCTTTCCCGGGTGCTGCTGCAAATGCTCTCCATCCCCCACATGTGGGGAGTGGAGCTGCTCCTCTGGGATCCAGGATGGTGCCACAGCCCTCAGAGCCCTGCATCCTGGGATGCTGCACCCACAGCACCCACATCTCGGGTACTGACCCAGCTCAGGACCAAAGCTCTGGGGAAGGTCACAAACACAAGGTCAGAAGGAGAGATACATGGAAAGACACCAAGCAGAAACTCAGATAGTGACCATTTCTTTGACCCTCGGGGAGAGGCAATGACCAGTGACAAATCCAGGCCACGTGCCCCAGCAGCTTTGCTCACTGCTAACTTGGGCAGATCTGAGCTGACAACTTAAAAGCTTTTACTACTAGTTCCATAAGCTTGCCCAATGTAAAGCAAATGTACACACAAATGTGCTTGTTAGACAGCAAACAACACTCAGAGCTTTTGCACTCTCCTGTAACCAAGAGACAAGCGAAGAAGAGCAATTCCACTTCACCCCAATTAGCGAACATGATTTCTTCTGTCCTTTCCTTCCATCTTCCATCTCCTGACTTCATTTTCAACTCCCTTCCCTTGCTGTACCTCCTGAATGTTTCATTCCATGTCCAGGCTCTGCAATGGAGAAACTGACTTGTCACTTGAAAGTGACTTGCTGAGAGCAAAACATGGCTTTTGGAGTTGTTCTCCAACCCAAACCGGTGTCAATGGGGGAGCAAGATGACCAGAATGGATAAAAAGGCCTGTGTCTCTCCTGCTTCACGCAGGAACTGAGCACCATTCTGCACAGAACCACCGAATACAGTTCTCTACACCACTGCTGCAGCATCCAGACCCTTTGTCTCCAGACACAGGGTTACTTCACATAGCTGCCCTCTGCAAAATAAAAATTGTCTAATTGTTTGCTTATATAGTCATAAATTAATACACCAAAACTCATATTCTTACTTTTCAGGTACATGTTGCTATTAGTCCACCCCACCTGGAGACTTGGAGCTAAATGAAATCTTTCATGTTTAAATCCACAAAAGATTTTCCCCTCATCTTCAACGGAATTAACTCAGACTCTCAAAGCCAAGACCCTATTGAATTGTGATACTGACTGTGACACAACACACGTTGGTGTGTGCATCCAAACACAACATTATAGCGAAACCTGTTAGAATAGAGCCTTATCAGAGAAATGATGGACAGGAACTACAGTCTCCAAAAATAACCACAGTATTTGCTCTTGGCACCCCCACAAAGGGTATCTTTGAGCCACAGCTCATATGTTTGCCTCGTGAAAAACTCAGAAAGACTCTTAATTTTTTCTTCCATATTAATTTCACTTTCGACATTTAAAAAAGAACATCAGCATATTCTAAAGGGAGTTGTTACTTTTTGCTGTATGTTTATTATTTCCTACAACACATTGACAACATATAAACAAAGCAAATTAGTGATGATAAAGCAAACTAACAGGCTCCGTGCATCAGTTTAATGCTCACTCACACAGAGGAAATAAGCAGGGACAGGAATCCTCCTAAAATGCAGGGCAGACACAAGGAACCATCTATATGGTTTGAGCTGCCAGAAAACTAAAGGCTCGCCACAGCAGTAACAACTTTGTGAGGTCTTTAACTACAATCTCTTCTGCTTGTTCCTGTAATTACAGCTTACCAACAACATACCCAACAAGCTTTCTCTATGCTCCTACCACCTCCAAGCCAGACAAATAATTAAGAAGCAACCTGAGGGTGCTGGTCTGGGGGCGATGAGGAGCTCCGTGCCTCCCATCAGCCATGAAGCAAGGCACCCAAGGTGGGAGGGAGAATTGCAGGAGGAATTACAGCCACTAGCCGCTCAGGAAGTTGCTCGTGAGGTACTTCTAGCACCAGTTCATAACATTTTGGTAACTGGCAAAGACAAATGCATGAAGCTGTCACCAGTGAAGCACTGAAACTTCCCAGCTTCCTCCCAAGCTCCCAGAGCAACATCTCACTTACAAGAAGGACCCCCAAAGACTGCTCTGCTCTCCCTCCCAGCAGCCACAGGCAACACTTACTTGCCCCCATACAGTAGAGCATCCTGAAACAGGCCCAATCTCATTGTCTTTACTTGGACATTTGTTCTACTATCTTCAGCTGGGCTATTTGGAATTAAACACAAAACCTTCCCAATCTTCATATGCATTGTGACGGGGGAGACAACAACAGCCACTGCACACTGACAGCTCAGCCAGGACACGTGCAAGCGTGGATTTGTGGACTGCAAGTAGATGCTAGGGACTTGTAAATAAAAGAATCAAGTTTAAAAGCAAAACCAGAAAAAAAAAAACAAAAACAAAAACAAAAAAAACCCCACACCTCTGCTATGGCCTTAATTTTACAGTACTATTTCACCTGCTCAGTTCCAAGTTGAGAGATGCTCTGCTGAAGCTGTTGGTGGTTTGCCCGAGCAGGCACAGAGCTCGGGTGCCATCTGCTGTCTGCTGGGCACTGGCAGGCAGGCACAGGCAAATTAACTAATAACGGAAAAAAGGGACTTGACAAATTAGTATCTACCATAAATGAAAATCCTTCAGATGGCAGTGGGTCCCCTGGGGCAGTTTAGGGCTAAACGGGGTTTTAGAGAAGATTTGTTTACACGGGAAATATCACAAGCGAATCCTTGCTGACACAGCCCATAATGCTGCATGAAATTAGACACAATGCCCGCTTAGAAGCGAAGAATAGGATAAAACCAGATAAACACTTACTTTTAGGGTTGAAGGTACTTTTAACTTTGTTACTTTTAGCTTGGTTACTTTTAGTTCCTCAACCAGGAGCATGACTCTTGGAGCTCAGAGACCCAGCAGTCCTGAGGAGAACAGCATTGAGGGCTTTTCCTAAAAATAACACTTACTTTTAGGGTTGAAGGTACTTTTAACTTTGTTACTTTTAGCTTGGTTACTTTTAGTTCCTCAACCAGGAGCATGACTCTTGGAGCTCAGAGACCCAGCAGTCCTGAGGAGAACAGCATTGAGGGCTTTTCCTAAAAATTTATCTACTCTTTAGGCCACACAGAACCAGCTGCATGTACCAAACCCAAGAGAGAAACCCCTCCTGCTCTCATCCAGCTCCTCCACCAAAGGCACTGCCAGATGCTCACAGCTCCCCACCCTTCATGCTGTTGAGAGCCATCTTCTAACCTTTGTTGGAGTCTTCCTCAGCCACCATCCTCCTCGCATCCCCCAACCGAGCCACCCCACTTTCAGGACCCCCTCAGCAGGGCAGGAGGTGACAAATCCCCAGGGAAGCAGATCCCAGCTGCCCTGGTGGCAAACGTGCTGGTTTGTGACAACGTGGCCACTCAGCAGCAAGACTGAGCTCTGGGACACGTCTGCCCAGCACGGGGACAGGGGACCTGCCCCATCCTGCCAGGGTGAGGACAAGAGACCATTGCAACCAGTGACTGGGGGGCTGGAAACACAACCACTGCCCCACTGCCTTTTCCAGATGCTCAGTTTGCGACCAGACCCGACCCAGAGACAGCAGCTCACCAGATACTGGATTGAGTCGGACGAAGGAGGATATTATTTTGCTGGGGCCCAATTCAGCTGCTCTGTATGAGAATCATTCCCACTGTCCTCCCGGGGAGTTATTTATTCTGACAATTATGCTCTGCTTTAGGCACTTCAGCTTGCTCTCCAGTCAGAAAACAGGTTTCACCCCAGATATTGTGCCTCTTCCTACCCGTACTGGTCACTAAACGCCGATAAAAGGTGCCGTGCCATACAGAGGAGGCAGATGATTGAATATTTCTGGCAGAGCACAGCCAATGTAATTTTTAAATGTCCTTGTTTATGAGCATGGAAACCTGCAGACTTGAGGGCCAGAGGTGCTTGTGTGGCCACCGAGAGAGCTGCAGCTGTCGGGATGGCATTTGGAATATGCAGGGGGAGCTTCTGCCAGAGCTAAAAACAGAAAGCCTGGGCGGCACGAGCAAAGTGCAGGCGACCCGCACGCTGCATGTGTTCTGCCATCTCTGGCTGAGGCACGTCAAGAGAAAAGTCTCTGCTTTTAGCCATTTTCTCTGCCTCAACAACTTGACTCTGTTCCTAAGCACCAAAGGGAAAAGCCAATTGCAAGACCCACCGTCATGATGGAAAACGGAAGGAGAGATCATGATGAGCGTGATCTTCTCTGCTCTAGCAAGTAGCTTCCTTAGGGAAAGCCAGGATAAAACACCCCTCTCTGGAAGTATCTCAATTCTAGCTGGATAAAAACCCAGACCCACATCCACGGGGGAAACTCACATAAATTTTTGACATATTTTGTGGAGCTGTATCATGAGGCAGCTGGCAGGGGTTTGTTAGGACCCAGCCTGGGGGCACACCAGTACACTCCAGATATCAGGGTATGGGTCCTACCCAGGACTGGCAGACACCCAACAATGTTCACCACTCCTCAAATTACCTATAGATAAGTCTGTATAGCCCAGATTGGCACAGGTTTAAGTTACAGTGGAAAATATATTAGATATGTCAAAATATCCAAAGTTAAACCCAAGGGAATGCTGCCAGAAAGCATAGCTGTAAGATCATCCAATAAAAGGATGCCTCAAAGCATCATCTAGTAACGTCTCTGTTGCAACACTGTGGGTGAACTTTAACTTGAGGCCAGCCAGTCTCCCCACTGAAACGCTGCTGCTGGGACTCAGCGTGTGGAGAACAAGCAGGCACCTCTGCTAAGTTGCTTTCAGAAGTTAATACTGACAGATGATGGAGGACCTCTGCCAGCAACACCACTCTTGTTATGCAATAACACAGTTCAAATCACTCACACTCACCTGCAGTCCTTTTCCATCACACTTGCTCAATCCCCTTGAAGTCTACAAGCATGTACCAGCATAATTATCAGCAGAGTATTTGCCCAACAGTGACAGCAGCAGAGATAATCTGAATTTACACCAAGATACCCACGATAAGCATCTAGGCTAAAACTACTGATCTGCCTGGCTCAGTGAGAACATCAGAACTTCAGTGGAACAGTAAGTAACGGCAGGAGAAAGGTGAAATGTGTCCAAACATTGCCCTCATGTAAACCCGCACCGCTGCTCTGAAGCCAGAGGAATTGTGCCAACCCAATTTGGGGCTTGCAGCAGTGTTCTATCAAAGATGGAGACAGCCCAGCAACTGCTGATCTCAGACAGGTTCGGTTAAGTTTAAGCAGCCAGACTTGGCTGAGTCTACTGGTGAGTCCAGTTTCAGACAGGTTTGACTAAGTGCAATCAGCCAAACTTGGCTGAGTCTATCAGTATTTACCACCCACTTGGAGACCTCAGTGGTGAGAAGACAGGAGGGAGGGCTTGGGGAGCCTCCCAGTGCACACAGTCCCTCCACTGATCCTGAACCACAGGCAGACTGTGATAGCTTCTGGTAATGACACCTCTGTGGGACTGAAACCTCCCCAAGTCTCTCCTCTGTTCACAGATGATTACTTTTAATGTGCAATCACGTTAATTGCACTTCACTGAGGATTTCTTAGAGTAAGAGCTTCGACTATTACCAGCATTGAGCACCACGACCTTCAAACATGTACCACAGGCAGATGGAGAAGACTGTCCATAAACACCTATCTGCTCAGTGTCCCCTCTTCCAGCAGCTTGACTCAGCCAGCCTCTGACCACCAGAGGTGGTTCCCAAATCACTCTTTGGGAATGACCAGTGGGGCTGCCAGGATACCTGGAGCTCCTCTCTCTCCTGAAATTCATATCACTGCCATAGATCCCTCCCTATGACAAGCTCCCTGGTGACATGACCACCAGCTTACGCTCAGCTTCTTCACGCCAGAGTGGGAAGATGGGCTGGATTTCCTCGCAGAAGTGAGAAGTTTCTGCCTGAACTCTGAATCCAACCAGAAGATTTAATTCAATTCTTACTGTCAAAACTACTCTAGACACCAACTTGCCAGTGAAGACACTTTGTTTCTCCTCAGGGCAGCAGGTCCATTTGTTTTCACACCAAGACCACTTGTTATCTACATTCCTCCTTTGAGAACACTTTTATGGAAAAATAAAAATTAAAAAAAAAAATAATCACTACTCTTCTGTCTCAGAGTTTGATGCAGTATAAATTGAAATGTCATTGCAGAAGCCCCTGGCAAAGCACTTCAGGAAGAAGGGCCCCAGCATTTGTGGCCTTTGCGCCAGCTGCTTTTCCATTTTGGGAAGGGTTTAAGATGGCTGGAATAGCCAGTCTCTTCCCACCAGCCCTGCATTCAAGCCGGCGTCAAAAGTTCATCTGATAATTACGCCATCAAGAGATGAATAATAGTTTCAATTCCTCAAGCTAGATTGTCTAGCTGGAGGATCCAAGTAAATCCCGTTGACTTGGGGCAGAGTTTTCTGCCCACAGGAGGGGGAAAGCAGCTCTCCTGGAGCTCAAGACCTTTCATCGGAGGTCTTCAAGCACTGATGCAATCTGGAAAGGCACAATACACCCAAAGGAAGCAGCTCCCAGAGCATCCTTACACCCTAATCTGTGCTGGAGGGGAAGATCCACCCATCCTTGGGCCCAGGTGACCCTGATACAATTTGCAGTGATTAAAAAAAATAATGATACAGTGATTAATAGCATTGCCAGGAGAGAGACTTTAGCCAAAAGTAATTTATACCTTTTTACACACCTTCTGGGACTCGGCATGAATGAAGCAGGCGGGGAACTGGAAAAGTTTAGGAGCTTATGCTTGCAGGAAACCCAGCTGCAAGTCATATTTTCAAACTGGGAATCTGGGGAAGACCTCCAGGAGCCCACAAAAGATAACTAATTCAGCGTACCTCAGACTGCTGGGCAGGGCTTCACAAAGCTGCTGGGTTATTTTCATGGTCACAAAATTGACGAGGGCTGACAACGCCGAGACTGAATGGTCTAACAGCCCTTTGGCCTTCAGCTGTGGAAGTGATAGAAGACAAGGTCCGATTTGTTTGTAGACATTTTCAGAGTGATGGGTGGCTTTGCTTGGGGATGTCTCATCCTACCCTTTAGGCATCTACACAAAGCAATTCCCCCAAACGAGCTGTTTGCTGGTGTTCTGGAGCACAGGAATTTCCAGGTAAACTTCCTGCACTGACACTGGACACAGACGCAACCCTGTCCTTTGGAAATGTCCTGGCTCCAGCTCTTCCCCTCCTCGGTACCTCAATGACTGATGCACCTTGCTTGAAATCTAAGCACATGATGGCACTGTGCTTCTGCCATCATCGGGGTATTACCTCAGCTCTCAGGAGCTTTACACAGCTCTTCTACCAGGTCTGGAGGATGCTGATGTGAAACTGTTCAAGTCAGCAAGGCATAGGCTGGCTCCAAGGGACCCAAGCTACCCCCCTGCATTCCTCAGTATTTGGGGAAGGGGGAGGTTAGTTCAGGTTTTCTTTGTATCCCAAGTGAATAGGAAATTCTTCACATTCCAAATCTCTATAAGAGAGTCCTGCTTCTAATGAAGTTTTGCTACATTTCTCTTTCTTGGCCCTCTTCAATGTAGAGAGTCACAATCGACCTGAGCTGGCGTCTTTCCAGCACTCAGGACTACTAGCATGATAAATTATAAACAACTATGGATCAGGCCACCATTGTATCTCTCAACAGTGGACCTGTTTTGTTCCAGCTAATAGTGCCGTTCTGTTGACTTTCAAACAGGCTGGAGAGAATAAAATTGTTGCAGTTTATTCCCATCCAGCTGACATTCCCGCCATGCCATCACTCACAAGTGGGGATGTGAACATTAGAAATGTAACCCACCACCCCAGACAGCCTTCAGTCCTCGCAGGGGAGGAGGAGAGGAGACTTTCCACTTCAAGACTCGGCGCTGACTCAAGCTGCTGGCAGCAAGAGCCCCAAAATCAAACTGATGGCTTAGAGAGGTAAGTAACACTTTAATTTCTAGCATACTAATCATGTTCTCAGATTACATGAGAGCTTTTCAGAGAACGAGGAGGAGAGGCAGGGATATGATTTTTGATTTCAGATAGCAGCCTTCCTTTTTCTGGCACACTGAGCTCTGCTCTTACCTTTACACTCATCAAGGGTGGTCATTTGAGCATCCTGGCAAACCAGGAGCTCCAGCCCCACAGCATGCCTGGCTCAGTCCTCCTGCCTGCATGAGCATCTCTGTCCCTTGCACCCAGGAAACCCAGGAGGACTGTGGTTTCCAAAGCAAGAGAGGACTCCACTGCCAACCAGAAGGCATCCTGGCTCCATAGCACACATACAAGGGGTGAAGCCATGATGAGCTCTGCCCCCTTGAACATCTCACTTCATTGATGAGATACTTTGCAAGGAGTCAATGCACCACTACATCATTTAGTGTCTTGGGTTGAAGACTGTTTGCCCCTTCTCTCAAGATGCTCAGCTGGGGTGTGGGCTTAGTTGTGTAGCAGAGCATCAACCAGACTCCACAGCCTCCTCATAGACATGGCTCACAGGCAGGTTAAAAAGAAAAGAGAAGGGATAGAGGTGCTACAGGGAAGAAAGTGGTCAGAAAATATAATGAATCTTCTCAGTGAGAGTCTTCTCATAGCACTGGGACTGGAAGTCATCAGAACCACAGGTATGGGATTTGGATTTAGTCTTTCTCCCTCCTGCTCCACCTTTCAGCAGCAGCAGCACACTGGTCCTCTAACAGCACATCATTTGCAGCCACAAAAGTCCACTGTCCAGTGAACTAACTCAAAGCTACCTCAACATTCCTCTGCAACAGCCAAGGATGCAGGACACCCTGTCTGTGCCTCCTGCTCCAGCAGTGCAGGAGTCACAGCCCTGGCCCTATGGCACAATAAACACTTTATCTCTAGGCCAAACCCAGAGGGTAGTGAAAACCTGGGCCTGGTGTGGATGGGAGTTTGGGGCATCCCAGCTCCAAATGATAAAACAGTTGAGGATCAAGGATTTTCTCGGCAGACCAGGGAGCGAGGCAACTCTGAGGGCAAGACCTGCCTCTTGGAAGGAACTTTATTCCCTCTGCTCCCTGGATATCAGCTCTTCCTTTTCATATTTTGCTTTTCAGTTGTATTAATTAGTACATTTTGGGTATCCAAGAGCTTCATCCATAACTCTGTGTTATCTCCTAGAAAAATTCTCAACTGTTGTTGCAAAAGGGAGCAAGAAAATTCAATCATGCATCTTCAGTGCCTGAGAGAGGAACTTGGTCCATTTACCACAAATACGATTAACAAGAGCTGTAACTTGCCTCTACTTCTGTTGCTTATTTAACCTATAACATTTTAAATACATTTACTGGCCAGCTCTCTAAACAGAAGTGAAATTTTTTTTGGCAAGCAGGGTGAGGAGAGACAAAGCCCTGGCTCTCCTGTGCTTGCACACATGCCTTCGCATTATCATTTCCTAATTTCCAAAGGCTGTGCCTGTCAGGGGACAGCCCCTCACTGCCTGCCAGGGCTGCTGCAGGCTCCTGGAGTTCACAGCCATCCAGACACCACCACGTTCAGCACCAAACACTGGTAGGTGGTATCCAGAGCAGCTGGAACTAGATTAGGCATTTTCATTTTCCTGACACTTTCCAGTAATTAAGCATTACAGCTTGCCTACGGGACACTTGAGCTGGAGTTTAGCAGACACACTCTCTCTGTCAGTCTCGAGTAGACAAAAAACTCAAGCCCTGCTATATTTTTAGGGCTTTTCTACCTAGGAAGTTTGTGTCTCAGCTGCCAAAAAGACGGCAATCTGAGCACCCACTGAGGTCAGTGTCTTGATATACTCTTGAGCAATTAGCATAACATCTAGTAGACCCAGAGACCACCAGTAGCTTAGACTCAGACCACTGCTGGCTTTCAATAGAAAAACATTTTACTGTAGAAAACCTTTTCACAAGAGGGGAACAGAGCAAGCATGACCAGAAAACCTTTCCACCACTTGTAAAGAGAAACAGGTATGTACTAGCATGAAATGCAATACAGGGTGAGAAAAACAAAGAAGTCATGTTTCACTTTTCTAATGAAATGGCGTTGAAATCTAAACGTTTGGGCACTGCACATCTATGGTTACAAAGCTACAGCTCTGATTTATATTGAGTCAAGTGCAAGCTAAAACCAGGCCTGGCTTTCTAGCTTGCCTTTGGGTGGAAATGAACATATTTGCTTTAGCGATGCACTCGGGTTGCAGATTTGTATGACACCAGCTGCTTCCATATCAAATGCTGTCCATGGAGTTAAAATTAGAGCGATCATGTTTCCTGGAGGGGTTTTGGCTGTACAGCCCACTGTCAGCCTGCACGTGGGCTCCCCAACAATGAAGAGTTCACTGCTCGGTATGAACCAGGCACACGGTACTTTGTGGAAGCCCAAATGCCACGGCTGTTCATTTAAACTAACCTTTTCTCCTCCTTGGACACAGGGAATGGCACATGTCACTGTCACAAGAGGTGTTTGTGAGAGCTTAAACAGTCCAGTTTTGCTGCTTCCTAGAGGGAAAAAAATAACTGTTAGACCAGGTGTACATTTATTTTTCATTCAAGAAACATCTGTGCAAGTTATTTAATTTTATGCAACACTTTTTGCCAGCTCAATTTTCTATGAAGTGGTTTAGATTTTGTAAAATTATTTCCCTATTAAACTTTTCAATGATGGCTTAATTTAGGGAACTTGAATAATGATGGTTTTGGGAATTGGCACTTCTAACTGCTTCATAGTCTACACCTTAGTTCTACAAACATGTCTCTAAACTACAGTGTTTAACAATATTCTGATTATTTTCACTTTGCACGCGTGATTTATGCTCCCTGTAAAAGTTCTGAGGCTGGAATAGTGTTTTACCATGTTTTACAGTGCAACAGGTAGGTCCCTGTTTTGAGCTTCATGGTGATCCTGCAGCATGTGCCATGGGATGACCACTGCAGGTCTTCCAGGCTTGGTTATATGCTGCACTCTGGGTCCCAGCAGTTTTGGATAATGACCCTGAGCCCCACTGGTGGAACCAGAGATGTTGGTATAGACTCAGACTCTCTTAGATGCCAGCAGCTGCCCCAGCTTCTCTGGTGAAGAGATCAGGGATAGACCCTGGCCTAGACATAGGACTGAGAGCAAGAATTTAAGAGACCCCAGCTCTGCCCCACTGCACAGTAGCCCTCCAGCCTCTGCAAGGCCATAATGACTGAAAATCCCCTCACCTGAGATAACTCTGCGGCTGAGGTGGCCCTGCCCCAGACTTAGCAGGAGGCAGCCAAAGACCCCCATCCTTCAGATGGTCTCCTCCCAACTCCCAGGCCATTGCATGGCATTGCAGGCAGTGATGCAGATGTTTTCACCCATCTCTGGTGACCAGCAGCTGGCCCTGCAGTTCACGTGCCCACCATAAATCCCTCAGCTCCTGGGGGAGCCACACAGTGCCAGCGTGCTGTCCCAGGGAAGGTGCCTCTGGTCAGGTCCTCACACCACCAAAGTGAGGACGTGGGGTTGTCTCCCCAGTGGCTCAGACAGACGCTCCTCTGTCAGGGGGTGAGTGAGCTAAAAACATCTCCTGGCATGTCTGTGAAACCTGAGATGGGAGAGCTTTAAATAACGCTCCCCTCCAGCAAACAGTCTCCAGGGGGATCCTGGGTCTCTTGTTCAATTGTACAAGTTTAAATCTCTCCTACTGACTTTGCTCTGCTCATGGAAGCTCTGGCACTGCCCACCCCGAGTGTTGGGGGCTCAGCATGCTGGAGAGGGGGCAGAATGGGCAGCAGCAGAGCCCCCAGCAGCAGCTCCATATGAATGTGTGCTGGTGGAGCTGAACCAGGACAAGATTTTTTTAGGCCAGAATTCACTGTGAGCGCAGACACGAGGTGATGAAGTGCAGTGATGGGCAGCCCGGAGGATTATGTGCTGCTATTCCTGTGGATGGGCTCCCCTGCCTGGGGCACAGGCTGGAAGCAGCTCTTGTGGCACTAGAGATCAGAGAAGGCACCAGGGCCAGGGCATGAAACTCAGTCACTCACCTCCATGTCCACTGCAGCCTTCTCCATCGCACAGGGAGAGCACGGGCACCTCAGGGGCTCCACATGCAGTGGGACAAGAGGGCAGGTGGGCTCAGGAGCTTTGGTTCATCTCTAGATCCATCGGCTTTGATGACATCAGGGCTAGGTGGCAGAAGCATCAGACCAGCAGTCAGGATATCCACCTGTGGGATAACAGCCCAGGGCACACTTGCGTGACAGGAGATGACAGAAGCTAGAGCAGGTGCACACTGCTTGGCGTAGCACTGGAGAAAAATATTATTCAGGCTCTGGAAAAGCTACCACAGGTTCCTATTTGATTCTGAGAGCAATGTAGCTACTGCTGTCAGTCTATAGACATCCCATTTCAGTGTGTTACCACCTGAGGATATACTTTCTCTTTATTCCTCTTCAAAACAATTTAAATCAGTTAAGAAAAAGCAAGAGGCTCTGGGACGGAAAAGACTCTTTTTCCATTTTGGTAGTTAGTAGTATAGTAATGACATCCCATGCTACGCTGGATGCTGTAGCAGTCACAATTCATACGGTGCTGTTCACAAAAATTCCTTCTTCCCGAAGGAGGAGGGACACACTCAACAGGTCTGGTCTGGGGACAGAGATCAGAACATGCTGTGTTCAGCAGAAAACACAAACGTAACGGCACAGCCCCGGGCAGCAGAAACAGCAAGTCATGGCCGGAGCAGGGGATTGCAAAGCCATGAGTCACCCAGAGTTACATGCACTGACCACACAATTCCGATCTTCTCCTAAGCCTGCTGAAATGACATATCCACATCCTTGGAAGGTGTGCCCCACATAAAGCACCGAGCTGGCTGGGCTGTGCTCTCTTCTTTGGCCCCGTTAACTTAATCCTCCTTATGACTCACAGGAGTGTCATCATTGTATTCTAGGGTGGAGAGGTTAATTTACGCGCTGGCTGAAGAGCGTACAGTGGTATTTTCTCTATTAGGGCCGAGGCTCTGCTTCATTATTCACTGCAGGTATCCACGGGGAAACGGGAAAAGCATCTCCAGCAGGCAGCAGTGAAAGGAAGGGCTGGAATTTGATTCATCCCCTCCTCACACACAGCCAGGCTCTTGCAGGCAGGAGGAGCCGCTGGCTCCTGGCACTGTGTGGCTACAAGGAGGGGAACCCATCAGTCAGAAGGTTCACAGATTTGTACCAGACCAGAGCAGCTCAGTGCTGCCCCAGGGCATCAGCTCTCCATCCACAGAGCTCTTAGGAAGTAGTAATCCGTGACACAGCGAGCCTGTGGGTGTTTCCCCAGAGCTTTGAGGAAATAACTTGGCCTACCTTTGTTCTATAGCATCCTAACGGCACGCTTCATGTGTCAGGCAGCCCGGGCTCAAAATCCTTCCACATTCCTGCAATGCTCTGACATGCAAAGAAGCGGGGCAGGGTTGGGGTTTTTTTATAGGGAAGAAAGGAAGCAAATGACCAGGATCTCTGTTTGACACGAATCTACTTACTTTAACAAGTATGGAGCCTCACGATTTCAAGTGGAAGCTTAGCATCTCTTAAAATAAGCTCTAGGCATCTTCTAATGTCGGTACTTAAAAGGGATTTAGTCACTTGGTTCTAGGAACTCCAGTTTGACTCAAGTGTCCAATATCTGTCGGCAGTTCAGCTGTTACCCAAATAAGGGGAGGGAAAGCCAGGATTTTCCAGCCCTGAGAAACAGCTGTGCTCAGAAGAAGCATGTTAAGAGGAGGGATAAAATTAATTCACTCCCTTCAAGCCCTAGCTTGCGAGCCGTTCCCAGCCGCTGGGTGAGCAGCCTGACTCTGACAGCGGGTCCCACGGGGCTGCAGGGAGGGCACCCCACTAGGCGGCCCCAGAGCCACGCCAGGAGGGACCTCTGCTCTCCTCCAAGGGCTGGAGCAGGGGGACCTTCAAGGGAATGGAAAGGTGATTTGAAAGAAGAGATACTGAGGCCCCATCTCTTCACGCTGCGCTCAGCGTGGGACGCGTACCAGCAATGCCCTGAGTACATGCACCCCTGCACGCTGCCCAAGGACACCAACATCCCACAGCCTTCACGGCCACGTGAGCCACACACAGGGTGTGTTTGCAAATGCTCACCATCCCAGCAGGGACGTGCCTTAACTAATTCCAAAATTAAAGCTCTCTACTGTGCTTTTTCCTATATTAAGGCTACTGTTGCCCAAACGCCATTACATTCAGATGGCTGATGTTCTTTTTCCTTGCAACAGTCTGCTCTGTACAGTGGACAAACTCATTTTGGCAAAGACTTTTCAAGCATGGAGTCCAGCACACCTATGTCAGGAGCCATGCTGTGCTCCATGCTTGAAAGTCTTTGCTAATCCCAGAGGGATCCTGTCCCTGAGAGCCAGAGCACCTTTCTGCCCTTCCTCAACAGCCTGTATGGAAAAGTCCACAGGAGTCCCATAGATTTGCATCACTCTTTGAGAAGCAAATCTAACCAGAGCACCTTTCTGCCCTTCCTCAACAGCGTGTATGGAAAAGCCCACAGGAGTCCCATACACACTTTTTGAGATGCAAATCTAGTATCCTACCTGCTTGATGGAAGGCATTAAAAAGCTAGTGCACAGAAAATGGACCTTTGAAGTAGAGCACTTCGGTGCCACACGTTCTGAAAATACGCTACAAAAAATTGGTCTTTGAACAATACTCAGTGTTCAGCTGAATTTCTACAATTTAGGAAGGCTCTCAGCAAGCTTCAAATCCAATCAGGATTCTGCAGGTTCTGTAAATACCTTATCAATGGCTACAATACATTCTTCCAGCTCTTTGCTTATTTGCAGAGTATCTTAGCCAATGCAAACCTGCCCTTCTCCCTGCCCCAAGAGCAGTCATTTGAAGAAATCATTCCACAATTTGAAACTGTCACAAATTTCACTGCAATATCTAACTGGTCATATCAGGATCTTTGGTGTGTGGGAAGAGAAACAAATAAATTTATTTTTTTTTTTCCTCACTTCCTACAGAAGATTTGTTATTCACACCCCAGGAGCAACAGCGAAGTCTCTTTCAAATCATATCTTCACATCACCAAATAACTCACAACTAGAAAGCTCACACCTCAAGTGGTGACAACTTCCCCATTTAGCCACTCGGCACAGAGGAAACACAGCTCCAGACAGATCTTTCTCTGTCCCACTGCCTTGGGGAAAGCCTCATTCTCTGCAGTCCTGTGTTCGTATCACTGTTAAGCCACATAGGGTAGTGCCACAAGATATCCAAGTGTCTACCAAACACTGCCAAAGCTTGAGGACCTCTATGAAAATGAGTAACACCATCAAGTACATGCAGATGGCTTGAAAAATGCATTGCTTTCCGATTGACTGAAGGTTGTTATCCTGTATATCTATTAGAGCCTGTTTTCTAAATAAAAGACATGTTGGTATATTAATAGGATGATGCAGTCTAGGTCTGCCTTACTTCTAAGTGTAAATTTTAATATATTCTGCTCCCCCCTACATAGACTCTTTACAACGCAGTGCATTTCAGATCCAGCAGATGCTCATTTTGTTCCTAAAACAGATTTAATGGGTTTTCCATGATCTAAACACCTGGCAAAAGGGCTCCATGCAGCTTTAATACTTTCCTAACCCTGCGTTAAATTTGTCCTGGTGTTGCATATAGCATAATTCTGCAGCCATGTCAACTATTCAGGTAATGCTAGAATGTCGTCATTATGGTTTGTGTCAACAGCATGATCTGCATGTACCTCGTAATCATTCTGGTGTTGGGTTGCAAAGGTCCTTGGACTCTTCATTTGGCTGAGTCTAATTCTGTCCTCTTCACAAAGATCTAGAGTTACACTAAGTAAAGGTTGACATTTACATGAGACACTAGGGCTGCTAGAATGACTCACCAAGGTAAAACCTTGGCTGTATATTCTTTCAAGGGCGTAAGCCGTACAGTGCCGACATTTCCGCCGCCCTGCCGTAGGAAGCCTCTGTGCTCAGCAAGGCAGACACGGCCAGAGGGGCACGTCACGCATGGAGCTCGGCAGGACTCAGGAACAGGACCTCAGGAATCTGAAAACAGATAGTTAAAGAAGCCTGGAGCAATCACTCATAGCTTAAAGAAAAGCAGTCACGTAAGAGAGAAAACAGCTCTCTCAGAGTGACCTTCCAGTGTTTTCTCAGGAGCTGAATGACCTCCTCTCACGTCTACTACTACGTTGGACAGGCCACACACACAGCCTCAGACACAAGACAGCTTCGCACTCCTACAGAAACTCACTGTTTCAATCACATGAAACCGATTAGTAGTAGCAGGGCTGGTGAAATACCATCTCCCAAATTCACTCTGCCCTTTAAAGCAGCACCTGCCACCATGTTCAGCACACCTGAAGGTCTCCTGGTTTACTCAATGTCTCAATCAAACCCAGGCAGTTCAGACTAAGACAGCGACTGTTCTGATTATGAATCTTATAAACCTTTTATTTATTCCCATGAACTCTTCTTTATTCAAATCAAATATTAACAGTGGAAGCATCCAACACACTCACGAGAAGCAAACTGTGAAATGGAAGAACCACAGAACATGAGATGAGGACAGAGAATCTACCATAAACCATGCACGTGAAGTGTGAGTTTGTCTACAAACCAGGGTGCTGCAAGAAACATGGATTTCAAGGGTGGCTTCTGCTTTAAACATCAGACACCTACAGCAGCCAAGCACAAATAGACTTCCCAATGATGGGGTCTCTTCTCAATGGAACTAGTAAGATCTGCTCTGGCAAGAGATTAGCTGAGCCTCTCTCAAGCACTGGCAGCTGCAGCATCCCATATACAGCTTCCTGTACTTACTGGGTGAACACCAACTGCCCGTTGTGTTACGTGGCGTCAGTCCAGTTTCACTTGCAACTTTGACAGCCATCATCTTTGGCCATGGTCTCTGCCACGGCAGAAGTTCTTAGCAGTAATCATCACATTGAGGAACTAATGCCACACAACTGAGTAACTGTCTTGAGCACAAATTCATAAGCTAGTGCTATTCCTGTTGAGTGCTAATGTTCAGTGCCTGTTTTATCTTGGCTGGAAACCTGTCAGAAGCTGTTCTTATTCAGTTCAGTAGACCAACCTCTCTCTAAGACCTTGTTTCTCACTCCAGATAAGGTGTGTCCAACCTTTCTGAGCAAACGTCCTGGAGTTCCTCCGTGTTTTGATCTTAAACCATAGCCTGCCACAACTCTGACCACTTCACTTACTCTTGGTAAGGGACATGTCTGTGCCTTCTGTTTCTGTGCATGTCTTGGCCGACTCCAGACTGATCATGGACTTGGAGATAGCGTGGAACAACTAAGAATGATGGCATCTCTATGGGAGAACTAAGTCTTCTATTGTACAGAAGAAAAGAGGGGCACAGATTGTCCTATATAGTTTTGTTAATGCTGTTTCAGTCATATAAGGTGATCTTTAAAGCAGATATTTCAACCCAGGAACTCCTTTCCTGGTTCTGCACCTGTCTGGTTTTTCACCACCCTTCAGAGAAAAACGAGAAAAAACAAACCAGCCAATTTCAAAGGTCCTGAAAAGTGACTATACTGACCGTTACTTGATAGACTGCAAGGAGGCAATGCAAACGGCATCGCAGGGATCTGTGGTGGAGTACAGCCAGGATTGGTTTGCGGCAGGAACCCAGGGCAACTCAATAACATTGGCTTCCCAGGCCCTCCTCCCACATCCAAGGGCTCGGGATTATCCAGCAATCCTTGCATCACGGCACAGCCCTGTCGATGGCCGCGTGACATAACCTTGGCCAGGAGCCATCCTTGAGCTGCTTGAGGGATACTTATAACTCAAAAGCAATAGAGAGAAATATGAAGGCTGTGGGTGGTCTGAGTCCATGTGTAAGCTCTTTGCTGGATGAGGGCCAGGGGCAACATACTGCAGGTTTAGATGAGACACACAGTGACACGTTCTCATCAGACATGTCCCACTGCCGTACAGTAGCCCATTGTCTTACGTGGCCACCTGCAGTTGTTACATGGCCACACCAGTCAAATCCAACCAGACTGCAAAATATCCTCCACTGTGATCAGTTAGGACTGTTTTGGAGAGTGACAGAAAGCAGCAGAGAAAGAACAGGTCTCAAATAAATTATTAAGACCAAACAGCTATGCAAAGCCTCTGAAGAACTCAGATGCATATACTGACTTTATTGGATGAGATGGGGGCTTTTGCAGCCTGCTGTCCTGTTCAAGGTACCTAAATCCTAGTCTGTTGAGGTGCCATCATATCTCTACGCCATGCACTTATCCGCATCTTTACAAATGTGACTCCAAGACACAGTGAGAGTCACCTAGAAGACCCCCAGATTTGAAGTCACTCCACCTTATCATGTTACAAATGCTGTAAGTACCAAACAATACCAGACAGAACCAGGAGCATCAAGCATAGGATCCAGACCCTGAAGAAATACATACTTTTGTCTCACCTAGAGCACTGTGGGAAACAACTGTAACCTTAAGGAGAGCCTTCTGACCTGCCACACCATGACTAGTCCCATCTGGTTCCCAGCAGGCTGCAAACACAAAGCAAAACTGCCACAAAGGCAGTAGTTTGACAGGCAAGGAGCTCTCAAGGGGACAGTTACAGTGGCCTTAGCAACTGGTCACTGAACAACAAACAACAGCTTTGTACCCATCTGCCAATACCTTAAGGTCCTGTTTGCATGACCACAAACACGCGCAGGCACAAACATAGGACTTGACAGCACGTGACACCATCAGCTACCAGCCAACAGAGAATAAGGCTTCAAATTTGACATCGTGGGTGCTGAGAGAGGGTGAGTGGCTGGCTTCAGGGATGGGAACACAAATCCCAGGGCACCCTTTAGCAAGCCAGCAACTCAGGAGCATTGCATCACACCAAACAGATCAGCAGGGGACATGTATTGCTCCTACAGCCAGCAGAAAGTCTATTTGGTTATTTCCATGCCTTCTCCTTGCTGACAAACTGGGTTCAACTCCTTCCCTGCAGCTGCAGCTCAAGGCAGACAGACACAGGAGCACTGGCTCCATGTCTCACACATGCTGCTCTCTCAGTCCAAAGCCACGTTCTTCATGTTCACTCCAGAAGCAGAGTGTAGGACAACACCACTGATGATGATGCAAGTTATTTATCAGGACCAGAATTTTCACTAATGCAGCTCAGGAGAAGCAGGACTATTAGCCTGCAGTACTCCACCAAGAAAAACCTCTCTTGCCACAGTAAAAGAGAAACAAAGATTAAACCGATAAATCTTTCATTACCATTGTGAGGTATTAAGCTACCAGTAACTACGTTTTTCTGTGTCAATCCACTATGCTACAGTCCTCATGTGAGAAGGATCTGGTCCACGTTCTTCATGTTCACTCCAGAAGCAGAGCGTAGGAAAACACCACTGCTGATGATGCAAGTTATTTATCAGGACCAGCATTTTCAGTGATGCAGCTGGGCCCAGGAGAAGCAGGACCATTAGCCTGCAGTACTTCACCAAGAAAAACCTCTTGCCAGAGTAAAAGGGAAACAAAGATTAAACCTATAAATCTTTTATTACCATTGTGAGCTACTAAGCTACCAGTAACTATGTTTTTTTGTGTCAATCCACTGTGCTACAGACCTCATGTGAGAAGGATCTGATAGTTGGTTTATGAGGTACCATCTTCACTTCAGTTAAAATAACAAGGGTTTTCTTTAGACTCTTCTATCCAAATCCAGACAAGCCCTAACTCTACCATGCAGTCAGCTTTCACAGGTGACTTCTGTCTATTACAGAGGTCCATATCAATAACCTCAGTTAAATGTCTCTATGCTCTTGAGGTGACCTGAGCCTACTCTCAGACACTAAGGGTGCTTCTATTTTCTCTGGCACATACCACTTGCTCTCCAAACAGCATTTGCTCAGTTCACAAAACACAGCCACCACTGTGTTGTAAGGAAAAGGACATACCTCTAAAGACACTGATCTATGTTTGTCTCTCCAGGTTCATAGAGTAAATCTGAAGGCAAAGCCTCCTTGCAAGTCTCACCATCCCGGCAGGGCCAGAGGAATGTCACAGTAAGTGCAAACCTTGTTGGATCAAGTATGGTCAGCATCCCAAAGTCTCCATCTCCATCCTGCCCTGTTTATTTTTCTCCCGTGCTAGGAAAAAGGGGAAAACTACCAGTGTTTTGCTGACCATTGGTTCCTCAGCCAATGAAGTTTCTAGCAGCCATTTAGTCCACCAGAGTTACACCACTTTAATACAGTCAGTACCCATTGACCCTCAAAGAGTAGGTTACACATTTCTTAAATTATTACTTACAGTATTTTAGAAATGTTTTGCAAGGATTAGGTCAAGCCCATCTTCAGCAAGTGACTTAGAGACAAAGGTCATCGTGAATATCAAGATCTAGACCCTAAGATCTGGAAAAGGGTTTTCTGGTTTGGAACATTTCCTAGCCAGAATTGCTAAGAGAATTGATAGAGCAGAGGACAGGGCTGAAAATGCTCAAGGGGCTTCCTTTTTTGCTTAATCAGAGAGCTTATTGTAAACTCTGCATCAGCTGAGCTTTAGAAGAGGATGTCAGGAAAGAGTACCAAAGTTCCTTCTTGTTTCTCCACCTTCAGCCCCATTGTAGTCACCACATACACCACACAAGCCAAGAAGAGCTAGACCTGGGATCACCTAAACCAGGTGTCTCCCTCTGTAGAAGGGGACAACTACTGGCAAGCAACACTGATCATAGAAACTACAAGATGTGGGCAATAAATTGACTTACAGCTATAAAACCAGCAACACTTACCAGTTAGCAGCTCCTCTTTCCACTGACTTGGTGTTCACAGACCAGGGAGGCATTTCCTCTTGGAGCACCTGAATGGAGATTCTCCACAGGGTATTTATTAGGCTGGCACATGAACAGCAGATAAAACGTTCTGGCATCTTCTTCTGTTCCAAAGTGCCAGCAACGCGGCCAGGTTCCTGCATATGAGAAATTCAAGCTATAAAAATCATTTTTCTTTGGTATTTAGATGCAGAGTCCCTCGGCGAGCCTGACTGGGTCTGCCTACGGAAGCACACCTGTGTTTACAAAGGTAAAGAGCACAGGTTGTCTGAATGACATCGCTTGTTCTGCAACTACTAATGTTAGACTTAGAGTTTTCTTGCTCCATCAGACAGTAATTCGAGGCTGGAACACTGGTTCATTTACAATTCAAAAAAGCCAGCATGGTTCATCAGTGATGCTACCAAACTAACATCTTAATTGGTAAACAATCCAGGCAGACAGAACCACTTACGTGAATTCACCTCATTTATTTCCTACAAAGGAGGCTGAAGAGGAAACCTCTCAGAGTAACCTCCCTTATTATGTTGTATCCACTGGAATAGATGGTTTTCCTGCACCTGTATCTTTATTTAAATGCATAAGCAAGCTAAGCCTTTTAATGAACACTGGTATACAGGTGAAAAAACTCTGCTCACAACCATGAACACTGGTATACAGGTGAAAAAACTCTTCTCACAACCCACTACACTACAAATGCATTTAGAATTAAATCAGCTATTGTAAATAAAATAAAAATATGGGGTAAGCAAAATAAAAATACGAGCACGAGATCATCTTCTCCACTAAAGGGTGCATCACCCCATAATAATTGCTTCAATGGGCAAATAATTATGTCAGCCTTTTAACACCAATTTTTCCTCCTCCAGGGTCTACAAAACATAAGAGCTACAAGGGGTCAATTAGTGGTATTTGAGTGTCGCATTCGCGCTACACCCACCTTACAGGTTCACTGGTACAGGGAATATGATCCAATAATCGACTCTGCTGATTTCCGAATACTACGGAAAAGTAGGTATTACTGGGTCTGCCTGATGTACAGTAATTTTATTGGGACAGTGAAAAGACAGAAGCACGAACTGTGACGTGTAGACATGGCTCTTCAGGGCATGCTCTAGTGCCCAAGATTATTGGTTTGTGGTGGGATGTTGTGTGGGTGGGTGATGGTTTTGGTTGGTTGTTGTTGTTGTGTGTTTAGGTGGTGGGTGGTGGTTTTGGGGGTTTTTTTTTGATGTGTTTTTTTGTTTGGTTTTTTTTTTGTGGTTGGACTCGATGATCTCTGAGGTCCCTTCCAACCACTACGATTCTGTGATTCTGTGAACTGCCATAAAAATAAAAACTAAGAGGCAGAGCATGTTCACAGAGTTAAGTTTACCAGTATGAAGTGACCTGAAGCAATCGACTGCTGTGCAGAGACCACACTTCCCCTGGCAACTCCTGAGCAGCTCAGGCACGAGGGAGGGAGATCACCATGCTGATAGCTTAAAGCATAACTGAGCCATAACATCATTGTCACCACAGGTTATAACTACTGATGAGAAAAAAAAAAAAAACTATAAGCATATTTTAAACATTTATCATACTCCCAGGCACGAGGTCATAGCTCCAGTGGCAAATTCACAGCAACTAACTCCAAAGCCAGTGGAGCTCTCTCAGTATCACTCCAGTGGAGAGGTGTTTGTACCATGGGGTTCCCCAGCCAGACCTGAGCTTCCCCCCTCTAGATGGCATTTCTCTTCATGGACAGAAAGGGGTAACCTTTCTTTTGTAACCAGGGTGACAGCTGAGGGGGGAAAGGAGGTGAGGGCTAAAAGTCTTTCATCCATTCTGGCATTATAACCATTTAATTTTTTTCTTTCTTATTTTGAGCAGAGGCTTGTTCGTCAGCTGTTCCTGGTAAGTGCACTGTGTGGTTTTTTGTTAGACACCTCACTGGTTAATTACTCCAAGCGTAGTTTTTCCCACCTCATCCAAGATAAAACAATTATGTTCAAAGGGGAGCCAGAACTCAGCACGCAGTGTCAGGCTGAGAGCTTCCAAGGTCTTGGTTTTGACACAAGCACCTGAAAGGCCCTAATTTATTTCACAGCACAATGAAAAAGGTATCATCCCTTTTACATTCAGTCAAGGAACATGTTCCCTAGCTGTTAAGGGAAAACAAAACCATTCTGACCTGTGATCATTTCTAGGGTTTAAGTTTGTGCAAGAGAAGACAGAGTTCAGCAAAAAACAAATTGAGGTTTGTTTCTTTATTCTGACCTGTGATCATTTCTAGGGTTTAAATTTGTGTAAGAGAAGACAGAGTTCAGCAAAAAAAAAAATTGTGGTTTGTTTCTTAAAAGTCACAGGAAGAAAGATCCTTCCTCCACCTTTGCTCCTGCTAAATCCCTTGGATTCCTATGCCCTTTACATCACTCTTTTGCACTTTCTTGCTGCCAAGCCCCATCACTAAGTAGCACTCCTTCTGCAAGGACCAATTCCTACAAGTTCACATTTGGCTTTTATGGTACAACAGCCTGGATTTGTCATTTCAGAGGAAGTCTGCACCCTGGTTATTACAGAAGCTTTTCCGGAAGACTCTGGAATATTTAAATGTGTTGCTGAAAATGAATTTGGATCTGTGGCATCCAGTGCACGTCTCTCTGTTTCCCCAGGTAAACACATGGATCTCTGAGCCGAGCAACTAAGCATGAGGGAAGCTGCTGCTGCCCAGCATCAGGCAGAGTCAGATATTTGCCAAGCAGAAGCCAGACCCTAACATTTTTGCAGGCTAAAGAGGAGAAAAATGCCTCAAAAATGCAGTCTGCTTGCGTACTTCTCAAAGCTGGATGCAAGTTGTTCTGCATTTCTGGTTTTGGGTCCAAAAAAGCAGAAATGCTCTTCCTCCTTGGTCAAGAGCGACAAGGTGGAGATGTTGCTCTCTCTCACAGAGGAATCTCAGCCCTGAGCTTCATCCTTCCAGCAACCCCAGCTTAGTCAAATGCATTGGCTGTATCTACACCTTGTTTATTTTAAGCCATGACTTGTCTGTGTTGTGCTGAAAACCATCTCCAAACAGAACAGCACCTTGTGTGTAAAGCAAAGCTCACCAGCCCTGGTGAGAAGTCAGATTTGGCCAATGCAGCCTATGCAGACCCCAGGCAGGTTGGACTCTCATCCACCTGCACAGACACACCAGTTTCCCTTCCTGTTACTCAGCTTGCTGTACTGGTGAACCACCACTGCTTTCTACCTGACTTGTGGACAATTCTACTTCCAGGAGCAAAAGAGCTGGAAAGCTTTGCGGGTGCTGCCCACAGGCCAGCTGTGCAAGTCACCATGAAGAAATCCACCTTCCCCAGGAACAGCCAAACGGGAGCCAAGGACCGTGACACGTCCTACAGCACAGAGACCCCAGGGCTGGGCAGACGAGCAGAAGCTACAAACTTCGGCCAGATCAACTCCAAGAGCGAAGCTGAAGATTTTCATGGAGCTTATGAGAATTCACCTCAGGCTTCACCTCTGAGGTAGGACAAAATCACATCCCTGGGTTAGTTATACACAATACTTAGGGGATGAACTTTCTAGAGACCACAAAAAATACAACTGCCAAGCTCCCGTGCCCCAAACCCCAACAGAGAAAACGTGCCCATGCAGTAACCTGAGCTGTTTGCCTACATAACAATGGGAACGTGTAACACCAGCTCAGCAGAACAGCACGGGCTCCATTTGGCAAAGTATGGAGCTATCTAAAGGCTCTGGTAGGTGCCTAATGGTATTTTCAGAAATACCTCTCTGTAAGTAGCTTTAAAAGTGTCATCCCAAATAATTAGCCTCTAGAAGACCCTTGGCTCCACAGCAGAACTTGTACCTGGGAAATTTCAAGGTACAATTCTGCTGCCACCACCTTCCTCTGTAGCCTTGGCCAAGTAGCATCACCTCATGTTTCTGTTTCCCATTCTGTAAGACAGCAATAGAACTCGAGATCTCAAGATCCTGTAAGTGTGGTGCAGATTGTGCCTGCAAAGCACTCTGTGGAGGAAAAGTACTAAACCTGTAACTCACAGGATAGAATGAAAACTGTCCCATGCCATAGCAGGGACAATCCTCTCCCAGGAGGTGGAGATTTTCCCCCAAGAATAAAGTGTTCCCTCTTAAAACAAGCCTCAATCCAATTTCCGCCCCAAATGCAGCTCTCAGGTAACTTTGTACTTATTGCATTATTAGTTATTCTGTTTAATTGTTCAAAGAAACAAAACAAGTTAGAACGCACATCTTAGCCATTCCATCTCAGATCTTTGCTGTGTTTCTCGGGTGTTTATTGGCATAACCAAGGCTTCAAGAGGCACCAGTTAAAAGGTCCAAGCCCAGCACCCCAGAGTGTGAAGGGGAGAGCTGGAGGTGGACGTGTGCCTCCTCTCCCAGCCGAATGCCAGCGGGGCATTGCAGCGATCCTGTTACATGGTGTGTCAATGGCTGTCCCTGGCAGAAAACATCCTCTCTGTTATGGAGTATTTTTGGATGTACTCAGCTGCTTTAACTAAACTGGTTATTTTAACAATTCTGAGCATCCTCCTCCAAATTCACTACAGGAGAGATCATGTTTCAGTATAGATTTCTCTGTGCACGGGGTATGTTTTTTTTGCTACATCACTGAGTAAAAATGGGTTTGCTTCCATAACCTGCAGTTTGCTAAGAGGAGGCTCTCAGTTTAACTTCAAGCCCTTACATGAAATGCAGGCTTGCTCCAGAGAAATCAGACAGGACCCTGTGTAGAGCCACTGGAGTCAAAGCCCTGACTGAAGCTGACTGGTAGAGACTGTAGGAGACCTCAGCACGGCAGAGCTGGGGAGGGCTATCTTCAAGCTGAAATGAAGCTGTGCATCAGCTGTTGGTGCCTCCAGACACCCCAAGCCAAGCATGTGAATGCAGCACCGTATCCAATTCACCATCAACTACCCCTTAGAGATAAGGCTGTTTGCTTGGGAGTATCATGGACCAACATCACATTGCTTGGAACCTTCACCTGACGATCATTTTAAACAAGAGCAGACTGTTAATTGTCTACTGAGCAAAAATTAAAACTTTTCATAGAATCTCTACCATAAGTACCTCTTGGAGGGACAATTCTGAGCATCCTCCTCCAAATTCACTACAGGAGAGATCATGTTTCAGTATAGATTTCTCTGTGCACGGGGTATGTTTTTTTTGCTACATCACTGAGTAAAAATGGGTTTGCTTCCATAACCTGCAGTTTGCTAAGAGGAGGCTCTCAGTTTAACTTCAAGCCCTTACATGAAATGCAGGCTTGCTCCAGAGAAATCAGACAGGACCCTGTGTAGAGCCACTGGAGTCAAAGCCCTGACTGAAGCTGACTGGTAGAGACTGTAGGAGACCTCAGCACGGCAGAGCTGGGGAGGGCTTCCTTCAACCTGAAAAGAAGCTGTGCATCAGCTGTTGGTGCCTTCAGACACCCCAAGCTGAGCATGTGAATGCAGCACCGTATTCAATTCACCATCAACTACCCCTCAGAGATAAGGCTGTTTGCTTGGGAGTATCCAACATGGACCAACAATCACATTGCTTGTAACCTTCACCTGACGATCATTTTAAACAAGAGCAGACTGTTAATTGTCTGCTGAGCAAAAATTTAAACTTTTCATAGAATCTCTGCCATAATTACCTCTTGGAGGCAAAGGGGAGAGCAGGAAACATTTGCTAGCTGTCCTTTTAGAACGACACTAGTTTTTCCATCCTCTCTGGGTTTCTCAAAGCCTGTATTTTGGGATTTCTAACAAGCAGCTTGTGGGGAAGCTCTTTTAGATGATACTTGCTGCTTAGAATGACTGCTTGTAAAGTTTGCTGCTTGCAGCAGTACCAGTGAGCTGTGGTTACATCATTATTTTTGAAGTTCTGGTTAGTTTGAAATGCAGTACCCAACGTCCTGCATGACGAGACAGACATAATGTTCCACCAAAATCAGCTAGGCAACAGCTTTTAAAAAAATGGGTTATTTAAAACATTAACTAGTGTATGAAACTGCAGAGTGCTTTTAATTCACAGGAACGCTGAACTGGATTTTGAAAGGCATTTAACAATCTCAAGATACAGACAGAAAACAATTAAAATTTCTAGATATACCCATCTATGAGCATTTAAATATCTTTAAATCCCACAGTCTTATTGCCATGTGCTTTGAAAAATCATTATGAATGGGTCTCAACACGGTAAATTTTGCCGTTACCTCAAACTAAGCAATCATGTCTAATGACTGAGCTGTACAATAACTGTCTTGTTAGACAGATTTAGTCATATAGCTCTCTCATGTAGCGTATGTGGTTGCAACTGTATTAATGGAGACAAAAAGAAATACCGACAAAAACAGTGATGACAGAACAAAGCTATTACTGGGAAGAACTGTAAAAATGAATGAAGTCCTTGTCCTCATACTTCTGCACGTTATTGCTTAGCAACGGCCACTCAACAAAAGCTAGAAAATGCAATTCTAGAAGACTGCCACTACCAGCTACTCCTTACGGCGTCTCCTTCTCAACAGCCTTAAAGAAGCAGAACAAAATCCATACTGATATTATTAACTTTCTTAAAGGAACTTAATCCAAGCAAAAGAAGAGGCTTCAGGCAGTAAGTATACTGCCAGGTCTTTTAGGTAGCTTTTGAATTCCTTAATAATATATAAGCAAATGATTCTCAGCTTTTTTTTCTAGACATTTGTTGCTCTATGACTCAAGTAACTAGAAGAACCTGATCGGATGCAACGTGTCACCATTCATAGAAAGTAAACTGCAGCAGTACAGAAGAGTTGATTTCTAACACCTCGCAGCCCTGGTCAGGGTACTATTAAATTACCCCAGCAGAGCTATGAGATTTATTCCTAACCCTTTTATCAGTTCAGCTTCTAGTTCTTTCAGGGGTTTTTCCTACCTTCTTCATCTCACGTTTTTCTGTTCCTTCTCTTTCACATAAGTCGTCCCAGTTGTGTCCAGCCTTTTTGGTCCATAAAGCTGTCCTCAAATCGATGCCTTGCAGCCAGCTTCAGTTCTGAAACAAGCACAGGGCACCCTCATTGAAGTCGATGGGAGCCCCGGGAGCCTGTGTGAGCACAGCCTGACCTTTAACATGCTCACAGCTTCCTACAGGGCAAATCATCATCCTACAGTTACCTCTTCTTTTTTTTTTTTTT
>NW_015090893.1:14270975-14425727 GCF_001431845.1 Calidris pugnax | reverse complement strand
TGATGATGCAAGTTATTTATCAGGACCAGAATTTTCACTAATGCAGCTCAGGAGAAGCAGGACTATTAGCCTGCAGTACTCCACCAAGAAAAACCTCTCTTGCCACAGTAAAAGAGAAACAAAGATTAAACCGATAAATCTTTCATTACCATTGTGAGGTATTAAGCTACCAGTAACTACGTTTTTCTGTGTCAATCCACTATGCTACAGTCCTCATGTGAGAAGGATCTGGTCGTTGGTTTATGAGGTACCATCTTCACTTCAGTTAAAATAACAAGGGTTTTCTTTAGACTCTTCTATCCAAATCCAGACAAGCCCTAACTCTACCATGCAGTCAGCTTTCACAGGTGACTTCTGTCTATTACAGAGGTCCATATCAATAACCTCAGTTAAATGTCTCTATGCTCTTGAGGTGACCTGAGCCTACTCTCAGACACTAAGGGTGCTTCTATTTTCTCTGGCACATACCACTTGCTCTCCAAACAGCATTTGCTCAGTTCACAAAACACAGCCACCACTGTGTTGTAAGGAAAAGGACATACCTCTAAAGACACTGATCTATGTTTGTCTCTCCAGGTTCATAGAGTAAATCTGAAGGCAAAGCCTCCTTGCAAGTCTCACCATCCCGGCAGGGCCAGAGGAATGTCACAGTAAGTGCAAACCTTGTTGGATCAAGTATGGTCAGCATCCCAAAGTCTCCATCTCCATCCTGCCCTGTTTATTTTTCTCCCGTGCTAGGAAAAAGGGGAAAACTACCAGTGTTTTGCTGACCATTGGTTCCTCAGCCAATGAAGTTTCTAGCAGCCATTTAGTCCACCAGAGTTACACCACTTTAATACAGTCAGTACCCATTGACCCTCAAAGAGTAGGTTACACATTTCTTAAATTATTACTTACAGTATTTTAGAAATGTTTTGCAAGGATTAGGTCAAGCCCATCTTCAGCAAGTGACTTAGAGACAAAGGTCATCGTGAATATCAAGATCTAGACCCTAAGATCTGGAAAAGGGTTTTCTGGTTTGGAACATTTCCTAGCCAGAATTGCTAAGAGAATTGATAGAGCAGAGGACAGGGCTGAAAATGCTCAAGGGGCTTCCTTTTTTGCTTAATCAGAGAGCTTATTGTAAACTCTGCATCAGCTGAGCTTTAGAAGAGGATGTCAGGAAAGAGTACCAAAGTTCCTTCTTGTTTCTCCACCTTCAGCCCCATTGTAGTCACCACATACACCACACAAGCCAAGAAGAGCTAGACCTGGGATCACCTAAACCAGGTGTCTCCCTCTGTAGAAGGGGACAACTACTGGCAAGCAACACTGATCATAGAAACTACAAGATGTGGGCAATAAATTGACTTACAGCTATAAAACCAGCAACACTTACCAGTTAGCAGCTCCTCTTTCCACTGACTTGGTGTTCACAGACCAGGGAGGCATTTCCTCTTGGAGCACCTGAATGGAGATTCTCCACAGGGTATTTATTAGGCTGGCACATGAACAGCAGATAAAACGTTCTGGCATCTTCTTCTGTTCCAAAGTGCCAGCAACGCGGCCAGGTTCCTGCATATGAGAAATTCAAGCTATAAAAATCATTTTTCTTTGGTATTTAGATGCAGAGTCCCTCGGCGAGCCTGACTGGAGCTGCCTACGGAAGCACACCTGTGTTTACAAAGGTAAAGAGCACAGGTTGTCTGAATGACATCGCTTGTTCTGCAACTACTAATGTTAGACTTAGAGTTTTCTTGCTCCATCAGACAGTAATTCGAGGCTGGAACACTGGTTCATTTACAATTCAAAAACGCCAGCATGGTTCATCAGTGATGCTATCAAACTAACATCTTAACTGGTAAACAATCCAGGCAGACAGAACCACTTACGTGAATTCACCTCATTTATTTCCTACAAAGGAGGCTGAAGAGGAAACCTCTCAGAGTAACCTCCCTTATTATGTTGTATCCACTGGAATAGATGGTTTTCCTGCATCTGTGTCTTTATTTAAATGCATAAGCAAGCTAAAGCCTTTTAATGAACACTGGTATACAGGTGAAAAAACTCTGCTCACAACCCACTACAAATGCATTTAGAATTAAATCAGCTATTGTAAATAAAATAAAAATATGGGGTAAGCAAAATAAAAATACGAGCACGAGATCATCTTCTCCACTAAAGGGTGCATCACCCCATAATAATTGCTTCAATGGGCAAATAATTATGTCAGCCTTTTAACACCAATTTTTCCTCCTCCAGGGTCTACAAAACATAAGAGCTACAAGGGGTCAATTAGTGGTATTTGAGTGTCGCATTCGCGCTACACCCACCTTACAGGTTCACTGGTACAGGGAATATGATCCAATAATCGACTCTGCTGATTTCCGAATACTACGAAAAAGTAAGTATTACTAGGTCTGCCTGCTGTACAGTAATTTTATTGGGACAGGGAAAAGACAGAAGCACGAACTGTGACGTGTAGACATGGCTCTTCAGGGCATGCTCTAGTGCCCAAGATTATTGGTTTGTGGTGGGATGTTGTGTGGGTGGGTGATGGTTTTGGTTGGTTGTTGTTGTTGTGTGTTTAGGTGGTGGGTGGTGGTTTTGGGGGTTTTTTTTTGATGTGTTTTTTTGTTTGGTTTTTTTTTTGTGGTTGGACTCGATGATCTCTGAGGTCCCTTCCAACCACTACGATTCTGTGATTCTGTGAACTGCCATAAAAATAAAAACTAAGAGGCAGAGCATGTTCACAGAGTTAAGTTTACCAGTATGAAGTGACCTGAAGCAATCGACTGCTGTGCAGAGACCACACTTCCCCTGGCAACTCCTGAGCAGCTCAGGCACGAGGGAGGGAGATCACCATGCTGATAGCTTAAAGCATAACTGAGCCATAACATCATTGTCACCACAGGTTATAACTACTGATGAGAAAAAAAAAAAAAAACTATAAGCATATTTTAAACATTTATCATACTCCCAGGCACGAGGTCATAGCTCCAGTGGCAAATTCACAGCAACTAACTCCAAAGCCAGTGGAGCTCTCTCAGTATCACCCCAGTGGAGAGGTGTTTGTACCATGGGGTTCCCCAGCCAGACCTGAGCTTCCCCCCTCTAGATGGCATTTCTCTTCATGGACAGAAAGGGGTAACCTTTCTTTTGTAACCAGGGTGACAGCTGAGGGGGGAAAGGAGGTGAGGGCTAAAAGTCTTTCATCCATTCTGGCATTATAACCATTTAATTTTTTTCTTTCTTATTTTGAGCAGAGGCTTGTTCGTCAGCTGTTCCTGGTAAGTGCACTGTGTGGTTTTTTGTTAGACACCTCACTGGTTAATTACTCCAAGCGTAGTTTTTCCCACCTCATCCAAGATAAAACAATTATGTTCAAAGGGGAGCCAGAACTCAGCACGCAGTGTCAGGCTGAGAGCTTTCAAGGTCTTGGTTTTGACACATGCACCTGAAAGGCCCTAATTTATTTCACAGCACAATGAAAAAGGTATCATCCCTTTTACATTCAGTCAAGGAACATGTTCCCTAGCTGTTAAGGGAAAACAAAACCATTCTGACCTGTGATCATTTCTAGGGTTTAAGTTTGTGCAAGAGAAGACAGAGTTCAGCAAAAAACAAATTGAGGTTTGTTTCTTTAAAGTCACAGGAAGAAAGATCCTTCCTCCACCTTTGCTCCTGCTAAATCCCTTGGATTCCTATGCCCTTTACATCACTCTTCTGCACTTTCTTGCTGCCAAGCCCCATCACTAAGTAGCACTCCTTCTGCAAGGACCAATTCCTACAAGTTCACATTTGGCTTTTATGGTACAACAGCCTGGATTTGTCATTTCAGAGGAAGTCTGCACCCTGGTTATTACAGAAGCTTTTCCGGAAGACTCTGGAATATTTAAATGTGTTGCTGAAAATGAATTTGGATCTGTGGCATCCAGTGCACGTCTCTCTGTTTCCCCAGGTAAACACATGGATCTCTGAGCCGAGCAACTAAGCATGAGGGAAGCTGCTGCTGCCCAGCATCAGGCAGAGTCAGATATTTGCCAAGCAGAAGCCAGACCCTAACATTTTTGCAGGCTAAAGAGGAGAAAAATGCCTCAAAAATGCAGTCTGCTTGCGTACTTCTCAAAGCTGGATGCAAGTTGTTCTGCATTTCTGGTTTTGGGTCCAAAAAAGCAGAAATGCTCTTCCTCCTTGGTCAAGAGCGACAAGGTGGAGATGTTGCTCTCTCTCACAGAGGAATCTCAGCCCTGAGCTTCATCCTTCCAGCAACCCCAGCTTAGTCAAATGCATTGGCTGTATCTACACCTCGTTTATTTTAAGCCATGACTTGTCTGTGTTGTGCTGAAAACCATCTCCAAACAGAACAGCACCTTGTGTGTAAAGCAAAGCTCACCAGCCCTGGTGAGAAGTCAGATTTGGCCAATGCAGCCTATGCAGACCCCAGGCAGGTTGGACTCTCATCCACCTGCACAGACACACCAGTTTCCCTTCCTGTTACTCAGCTTGCTGTACTGGTGAACCACCACTGCTTTCTACCTGACTTGTGGACAATTCTACTTCCAGGAGCAAAAGAGCTGGAAAGCTTTGCGGGTGCTGCCCACAGGCCAGCTGTGCAAGTCACCATGAAGAAATCCACCTTCCCCAGGAACAGCCAAACAGGAGCCAAGGACCGTGACACGTCCTACAGCACAGAGACCCCAGGGCTGGGCAGACGAGCAGAAGCTACAAACTTCGGCCAGATCAACTCCAAGAGCGAAGCTGAAGATTTTCATGGAGCTTATGAGAATTCACCTCAGGCTTCACCTCTGAGGTAGGACAAAATCACATCCCTGGGTTAGTTATACACAATACTTAGGGGATGAACTTTCTAGAGACCACAAAAAATACAACTGCCAAGCTCCCGTGCCCCAAACCCCAACAGAGAAAACGTGCCCATGCAGTAACCTGAGCTGTTTGCCTACATAACAATGGGAACGTGTAACACCAGCTCAGCAGAACAGCACGGGCTCCATTTGGCAAAGTATGGAGCTATCTAAAGGCTCTGGTAGGTGCCTAATGGTATTTTCAGAAATACCTCTCTGTAAGTAGCTTTAAAAGTGTCATCCCAAATAATTAGCCTCTAGAAGACCCTTGGCTCCACAGCAGAACTTGTACCTGGGAAATTTCAAGGTACAATTCTGCTGCCACCACCTTCCTCTGTAGCCTTGGCCAAGTAGCATCACCTCATGTTTCTGTTTCCCATTCTGTAAGACAGCAATAGAACTCGAGATCTCAAGATCCTGTAAGTGTGGTGCAGATTGTGCCTGCAAAGCACTCTGTGGAGGAAAAGTACTAAACCTGTAACTCACAGGATAGAATGAAAACTGTCCCATGCCATAGCAGGGACAATCCTCTCCCAGGAGGTGGAGATTTTCCCCCAAGAATAAAGTGTTCCCTCTTAAAACAAGCCTCAATCCAATTTCCGCCCCAAATGCAGCTCTCAGGTAACTTTGTACTTATTGCATTATTAGTTATTCTGTTTAATTGTTCAAAGAAACAAAACAAGTTAGAACGCACATCTTAGCCATTCCATCTCAGATCTTTGCTGTGTTTCTCGGGTGTTTATTGGCATAACCAAGGCTTCAAGAGGCACCAGTTAAAAGGTCCAAGCCCAGCACCCCAGAGTGTGAAGGGGAGAGCTGGAGGTGGACGTGTGCCTCCTCTCCCAGCCGAATGCCAGCGGGGCATTGCAGCGATCCTGTTACATGGTGTGTCAATGGCTGTCCCTGGCAGAAAACATCCTCTCTGTTATGGAGTATTTTTGGATGTACTCAGCTGCTTTAACTAAACTGGTTATTTTAACAATTCTGAGCATCCTCCTCCAAATTCACTACAGGAGAGATCATGTTTCAGTATAGATTTCTCTGTGCACGGGGTATGTTTTTTTTGCTACATCACTGAGTAAAAATGGGTTTGCTTCCATAACCTGCAGTTTGCTAAGAGGAGGCTCTCAGTTTAACTTCAAGCCCTTACATGAAATGCAGGCTTGCTCCAGAGAAATCAGACAGGACCCTGTGTAGAGCCACTGGAGTCAAAGCCCTGACTGAAGCTGACTGGTAGAGACTGTAGGAGACCTCAGCACGGCAGAGCTGGGGAGGGCTTCCTTCAACCTGAAAAGAAGCTGTGCATCAGCTGTTGGTGCCTTCAGACACCCCAAGCTGAGCATGTGAATGCAGCACCGTATTCAATTCACCATCAACTACCCCTCAGAGATAAGGCTGTTTGCTTGGGAGTATCCAACATGGACCAACAATCACATTGCTTGTAACCTTCACCTGACGATCATTTTAAACAAGAGCAGACTGTTAATTGTCTACTGAGCAAAAATTAAAACTTTTCATAGAATCTCTACCATAAGTACCTCTTGGAGGGAAAGGGGAGAGCAGGAAACATTTGCTAGCTGTCCTTTTAGAATGGCACTAGATTTTCCATCCTCTCCAGGTTTCTCAAAGCCTGTATTTTGGGATTTCTAACAAGCAGCTTGTGGGGAAGCTCTTTTAGATGATACTTGCTGCTTGGAACGACTGCTTGTAAAGTTTTCTGCTTGCAGCAGTACCAGTGAGCTGTGGTTACCTCATTATTTTTGAAGTTCTGGTTAGTTTGAAATGCAGTACCCAACGTCCTGCATGAAGAGACAGACATAATGTTCCACCAAAATCAGCTAGGCAACAGCTTTTAAAAAAATGGGTTATTTAAAACATTAACTAGTGTATGAAACTGCAGAGTGCTTTTAATTCACAGGAACGCTGAACTGGATTTTGAAAGGCATTTAACAATCTCAAGATACAGACAGAAAACAATTAAAATTTCTAGATATACCCATCTATGAGCATTTAAATATCTTTAAATCCCACAGTCTTATTGCCATGTGCTTTGAAAAATCATTATGAATGGGTCTCAACACGGTAAATTTGGCCGTTACCTCAAACTAAGCAATCATGTCTAATGACTAAGCTGTACAATAACTGTCTTGTTAGACAGATTTAGTCATATAGCTCTCTCATGTAGCGTATGTGGTTGCAACTGTATTAATGGAGACAAAAAGAAATACCGACAAAAACAGTGATGACAGAACAAAGCTATTACTGGGAAGAACTGTAAAAATGAATGAAGTCCTTGTCCTCATACTTCTGCACGTTATTGCTTAGCAACGGCCACTCAACAAAAGCTAGAAAATGCAATTCTAGAAAACTGCCACTACCAGCTACTCCTTACGGCGTCTCCTTCTCAACAGCCTTAAAGAAGCAGAACAAAATCTATACTGTATTATTAACTTTATTACTTAATGGAGACAAAAAGAAATACCGACAAAAACAGTGATGACAGAACAAAGCTATTACTGGGAAGAACTGTAAAAATGAATGAAGTCCTTGTCCTCATACTTCTGCACGTTATTGCTTAGCAACGGCCACTCAACAAAAGCTAGAAAATGCAATTCTAGAAGACTGCCACTACCAGCTACTCCTTACGGCGTCTCCTTCTCAACAGCCTTAAAGAAGCAGAACAAAATCCATACTGATATTATTAACTTTCTTAAAGGAACTTAATCCAAGCAAAAGAAGAGGCTTCAGGCAGTAAGTATACTGCCAGGTCTTTTAGGTAGCTTTTGAATTCCTTAATAATATATAAGCAAATGATTCTCAGCTTTTTTTTCTAGACATTTGTTGCTCTATGACTCAAGTAACTAGAAGAACCTGATCGGATGCAACGTGTCACCATTCATAGAAAGTAAACTGCAGCAGTACAGAAGAGTTGATTTCTAACACCTCGCAGCCCTGGTCAGGGTACTATTAAATTACCCCAGCAGAGCTATGAGATTTATTCCTAACCCTTTTATCAGTTCAGCTTCTAGTTCTTTCAGGGGTTTTTCCTACCTTCTTCATCTCACGTTTTTCTGTTCCTTCTCTTTCACACAAGTCGTCCCAGTTGTGTCCAGCCTTTTTGGTCCATAAAGCTGTCCTCAAATCGATGCCTTGCAGCCAGCTTCAGTTCTGAAACAAGCACAGGGCACCCTCATTGAAGTCGATGGGAGCCCCGGGAGCCTGTGTGAGCACAGCCTGACCTTTAACATGCTCACAGCTTCCTACAGGGCAAATCATCATCCTACAGTTACCTCTTCTTTTTTTTTTTTTCAAGGACTCAACCCTCTCTGTGCAAACTGCGCATTTTTATTTTTTTGACTCTAAAAGCAAATAACCGCTGCAACAACCAGGGACGCGCTTCCTCCCTTAATCACTTCCATCGCGAGGAATTTAAATAAATTAGCACTCAATTAACACCTGCTATGCGGATTGAGCTCACAAACGGTAGGGTGATGCTTAAATATAAACACTAAACGTGGATTAATGCTTGAAGATCGCTGTGCTGAAGGACTCAGGGAAGGGAGAGAAGCGCCAAGGGAAAGACCGAGTACCGAACTTCAGGGGTTGGGGTGTTGGAAAGCGTGGGTATGTCAGGCAAGAGTTGCCAAAATATAATTAAGATACTTAAAACACTATAGTGTTAATTTGAGATGTAATTAAGCACTGAAGCCTTTGGTTAAAGGGATACAGAAAACTTGCGTCTTTTAATTCAAGTCAATTGAACTTTGTAAAGTAATTTCCAACAATTCAATGTACACAGGCAGCAAAATATCGACTGATATTTTGCCACCGCGTGTATTACTCAGTCTGTTCAAGTACCCGATGGAGTTGATGACTCTCCAGACACACGGGAGAGCAGCACCGCTGCTCCTGATGAGGCTCGGTACCGGAGCGAAGGTGCGGGCAGCGGCCCCGGTACCGCTCGGGAGTGCTGCAGGGGAGTTATTTTAACATTTTTCGGCTGTTTTTCAAGTATCCGTTGCCTTTCCGTACACACACACACAGCGCTTTACAAGCAGTAACGCTGCTACCGCTACAGAGGCAATCAGCTACAGCCAATTAGTAAGTGAATTAAAAAAGGGGGATTTCACTGAGATGACGATTTAGGGACGTTTAAGCGTTTTGCAGGGGTCCTTCCTCGCTGCAAAAAAACCCCCCAAATTCTCCAATTCTTCCCCTTCTCCCGCTGAACACGGGGATGGGGCAGAGTGAGAGCGCTGAGCCTCGGCCGCTTCACCGCCGTGCGGGGCTCCTGGGGCTGTGCGGGGCTCCCGGGGGCCCGGAGAGCGGCTCCAGGGAACCGCGGAGCCCCGGGGAACCGCGGAGCCGCGGCCGTACCCGGCTGCCGGCGGGGTCAGCCCCGGCCCGGGGTCGGGGAGGCAGGTTCCCGCCGCCGTGATTTGCTGAGTGCGGGCACCTGCCCAAAACCTGCCCTTAAATGCCGTGTCCCCGGGGCTGGCGGAGACTCTTATTGTGACAGCGGTGGGGGCAGGACAGGCAGGTTCCCCCCCCCGTGTCATCCGCTGGCAGCACATTAAAGCCTCCGGTCTTATAACGCTACGCAGAGGGGCTACTATGACAGTCCGGGTCAGTGAATGACGGTCCCTTCCCAAAATACTGGTTAAAGCCCGGGTGACAACTCCTAGGCTGTAGGTAAGGCGCTGTTTTGGTGATTTGGGTTTTTTTTTTCCACGTCACTTTTTTTTTTGGAAGCGTGTTAGGGAGGTGGCGTGAGAAACCGCAACGCGCTGGGTAATGACGAGATGAAAAGGTACCTTTAAGGTGTCGTGGTGTCAAAGATAATGTGGGAGGCAACAAAAGAAAAGGAAAAAAAAAAGTATTCATTTTTTTAGAAAGCTAACTGTCTCTATTATTACTTACTGTTTCGTCTTGTAAGGTCAAAAGCCTCTTTAGATATTTTTTCCCCCACCTAAATCAAGGCGGGAAGATTTGAGGAAAATGTAACTTATTCGTTGCTGTGACAAAGCAAATCTGTGCATCGAAACTTGTTTAAGGGCAGTATTCGAGAAAACAAAGTAAATGCCAGATTCTGTGCATAGTCTGTAGGTAAAATGAATGAATCTCTACGTGGGCAGTGGTATCAAAATGGTATAAAAACAAGATTCCATGAATTTTGAGAACACGGTGTGGACATGATCCAAAAATTTGAGCCAGCTTCAAATTCCAAGAGCATGACATGGGGGAAGTTGGGGAGTTTTTACTAGAAAACCTCTGTTTACTTACAGTTAATTTACAACTAATATTGATAATTACCTTTAGGAAATGAAAGCTTTGAATCTTTAAAATGAGAGCGATGTCTTCAGCTGATCTCCCCCCCAAAGGAATTTACAACCTGGTAGAGCCCTCCTTCTGGCTCTGTGAGGAGAGGAATACAATATTCTGTGTATATATAGCAGCCAAACAGCTGATCTCACTGGGGCAAGATTACAATTTTTTCCAGCACATGTAACTGTGTGGATTTATATTCTCATTTTTTATTAGTAGCTTTACGTTTATTTGGGGGCAGGTGCGCGGGGGGTGCTATTTACTTATCCTGGACCTGAAGCTGTTTGTCAGTTTTAACAAACTTGCTCAGTTTGCTCTAATTAAACTTTCCTCTTTAGTAAGCTGATGGAAAGCCCGGGTTTAGATATCAAGGACCTGCAAAATAAATGCAGGACCTGGGAGCAGCTCAGCTTGCCCTGCTTTATCCTGCAGCTACGTCATTCGAGCAATTATTAGCCCTAACAGCAAATCTCAGGAAATCACTTCAAACGGAGAAGTGCAGTCCTTGGCACCCCAATCCCAAATCTCGATCGGATATAAAAAGCTCCAAATACAAAACTCGTTAGAGAAGAACTGAGGATACTTGGTTTCAAAGGTTTAATTTTAGGCTTAAAAGAAAGTGAAACCTGTTTATGGTTCCCTGTGGTGTAAGGAATTTCTCGGCACAAATAGGTAATTCTCTGGGTGATAGTACAGTTAGTATTTTAACAGGGCACAAAATTGCAGGATTCAGAGATGTTTATTTAAGATTATATGTGGCAAATTACCTTGCTTAGCACTAGTATTTATGGTTATCTGTAGACTTATGCAGATGGTAGGTCATCTCAATAAAACAATTGCTATTTCTCTCAGAGTTTACTGGGCTTTTGCAGATAAAACAGCCATGGTGAGTGCTGCACCCGAGTCGGACAGAGTCCGTGACTTATTGTAATCCAAAATGTTCACACGGCTCTGGAATAGTACTAATCAATCCTAAATCTCTTTATTTTAAGCTCAAGCTTTAATTATTGTCAGTTGCCTGAACTTCATACTCTTTGGATTGCTAATGACTGCTCACGAGACAGTATTTTTGTGATTCAAATGGTGATGTACGATTTATTTTATCTGTATTGTCTTCCTTAAGGGAAAATCCACACCAAGAAAACCTCTATTCTGCAAGGCAAGGGTTCCATACTATCCAGGAGCCCAGCCAAGAAAATTTTCGTGGCCTACCACCTAGTTTTTACCAGCCACCTATCCAAAGCCAGTTATCACCAACAAAAACCCAGGACAGCCGTGAAACCTCTCCTATGAGTGTCCCTAATTTCCCCTCCGTTTCCTCTATGTGCCAACCAACCATGTTTAACTACGAACGTCCAAAACACTTTATCCAGTCTAAGAATGCGTGTCAAGGGCAGCAGCAGCCTCCGGGACCCGCAGCCTCTACAGAGTCAAGCAGACAAATCAAACAGTCCTCC
Organism: Calidris pugnax; assembly: GCF_001431845.1. Taxonomy (NCBI): domain Eukaryota; kingdom Metazoa; phylum Chordata; class Aves; order Charadriiformes; family Scolopacidae; genus Calidris; species Calidris pugnax. Next base: position 14,414,101 of record NW_015090893.1, on the reverse strand, counting down.
ATCCTAATACAGCCTCGTAACCCAAGCGGGCAGAAATTCTCCTCCTCGTCATCGCTGAGCTCTTCAATCACGCTCTCCTCGCCTTCCTGTAGTGCCCCAAAGGAATCCACATACCCCGTCACGCCTGCATCTGCTCAGTCTCCTGCTAGCTCCTCATCTGGGCAACGGCTTCTATCCATGCCTAACCAACCCCCCGCAGCATTCCTGTGCTCAGTGCTACCCTCGCAGCCCGACTATAACAGCCAAACTCCTTCTCCTATGGAAGCTCCGTAAGTATATACAGGCTTCTAACCCTCCCCTTTGCTTTCCTCTGGCCTGGCCTCTCCCGTGCACTGACCATCCCCAACCCAACCGTCTGGTGAAACACCAGCTCGGGGTGAAGGCAATGGTGTTGCTCCCATTGACTTCGGGTGTTGGAGGCAGGACTCTGCATGAACGGGCTTTAGGAGGCTGAGTGCTCGCCCTCGGTGTCTGTGTGGGAGAGAGGGGCATCCAGCAGGAATCAAACCACACAGTAGTTGTGTTCACAGGCTGCTGTGCACATTCTCTGGAGTCAGTTTGAACAGTTTAGCTTGATTTGATGGAAATCTCTAATTTAAGGGTATTCAGAACAGAAGATGGACATTTCTCTCAACAGATATGGCTTATGAGCAGGGAGGTAGGGGGGAAGGCAGTAGCATTTCCCACATATAAACAACTTCAAGATTCTTAGAGTATTTTCAGGTTCCACACCAGGATGAGACTCTACGCTCACCTACCATACAATCTTCATTAATCATTACGTGCTAACAGAAAGGCAGCCCCTTGAAAATTTTACCCCTTCAGACCAAAGACTAAATTCTTTCCTGAATATGTATTATATCGTTTTGCCTTTGGGCTGCAATCCAAATATCTCCCAAGGTCAGCGAGATCTCAAAGGGAGCTGGGTCTTGCCTTCTCACCAACTTGTATCCCTGCCAATATCAGCTGGAGGTCCTGGGGGAAAGGCAGTGCAGAATATGCCACAAACACTCAACCGAGGATACTGGAAAGGTGATAGGGGCAGGGGGGGTCCTGCCGACTTGGATATAAATTCAGGTGTAAGTGTCAGTTTGTATTCAGGAAATCTGAGTGTTTCTGGGGGTTGGTTTGAATCCCAGCACTGTGGGAAGCAGGAAGGTAAGACAGAGTGGGCAAGCTGGGGCACTCAGGGGTGTTTCTTAAGATCGCTGCAGGAGTGTGGGGGGGTTAGGTATGTATCCAGAGTAACCACTGGGGTTTGTGTGTGTAGTGTGGGGTTGTGTGTTTTCATAGCAAAGGGCTTTGGTAACTCACCATGCTCTTCATATAAGCTGCTCTTAAATGCAACACCCTGTGAGTTGAGGAATTATTTTCCTAATCATGCTACAAACGGGCAAACAGGGACATGAGGCATATTAATCTGCTGGGCAAATTATTAAAGTTTTTAAGTTATAACTTGAGCAAGTTATTAAGTCCAAGCAGTGCTGGGAATACGTAGCAGAATGATAACCCTTCTACCCTATTCTAATCAGCAGAACAAATTCCCAAGTGATGGGAGGAAGAGAATTTTGAATAGAAATAATTGCTGAGCACAACCGCAGCGTATGAGGCCCTGCTGCATGTAACGAACCAGGTCAGATCCTGTCAGCAGAGTGCTGTGACCTCTAGGAGACCTTCACAACCTCTTTTGAGGGATGCTCCTCCTTTCCTAGCACCTCTCAGAACCAAGCCTACTGTCTAACTCCCAGATTTGATTGCGTCCCTTGACTATGGATTACAGGATCAGGCCACATGGTGGGTGGCAGCAAGGACTCCTAAAGACCCAGCCTAGGATAGGGCAAGCTGAGCTGTGGAACCATCTGGACAGAAATGCTACATGGAGTCATTTTCTAGGGCCAAGAAGTGGAGAACAACTAATAAGCTCTTTGCTCATACCTAACTGAATAGTTTGTGACCTTGCTGTGGACTTGCAGCACCCAGGGCCTTTTTAAGAATTGAAATTGTGAAGGTATGCAGTGTTTGAGGGAGAACTTGCTCCTGGATAGACTCACGTTGCTCAGTGGAGTCAGTGGCTCCCTCAAAACACCGCTGGCCTTACTGCACACACCTGAGTCGGGGCAGGATGCAGGGATGCTGAACAGTGTTGTTCAGGGATGCTGAGTGTTGTGGGAGGACACTCAATGGCCTGGCTAGACCATGATGCTTCCCCTTAAGGTTTTGATGCTCAATTACACCACCTAGCCTATCTCTCTCCTTTCTGCTTTAGGGGTTCATCTGAACGACCATTTCTAGGTAGCAGAGTCACATTTTTGTGTGTATTCTGTGAAGCTGTAACAAACAGTCAAGCAGACCTACAGGAATAACTTTGTTTTCTCTTCCTGCTCGAGTAGTTACTCGCAACCAATGTATAACAAACAAGCTAGCATCAACTCTATGCAGAAGACATCAGACCAAGAAATTCGAGGAACAAAAGAGGCCCTCATTCAGGACTTGGAAAAGAAACTCCGATGCAAAGACAACCTTCTCCAGAATGGAAACCAGGTAAGAGAATCCTGCTGATTAAGGAACCGATTTGCTCTGACTCTTGGTAGTGCAATCAGGGATGCAGAGACTAATTCTAGTGCCCTAGAGGTTGGAGCTTCCAAACTGAGCTGAAAGCAGAAGGAAATGCAGGAACAACACCGCCTAAACACCTTTACTCAGAACCTCAAGAGATCCCAACAAGAGTTCTATAACCATTTGTGACCAGATTATTCTTTCAATGTGAGGTAGCTGAATTTTTCCATTAGAAATGTCAAAACACCTCTTCCAACAGTGACCATTTTTAATCGTGGCTCAGGGCTGCTGTAAAAGGTGTGGTTCTGAACAATTTACATCCAACCTCATAATTTCCGAACACCCACTTCACAGTTATTTTTGCTATTAGAATGCAAAATAGCTATACTGCTCAGCTCTTCCCAGTAGGGGAGCAGCACGTGGCTAGTGCTGGCCTGGTTGCTCTTAGTCTGTCTGTAGGTATCTACTGTGGCAACTGAATGACTGCATCTCCCGTGACTTCAGTAAGGGATGCATTGGCTTCTGAAAGCCATCTGATGCAGCAAGATGTCTTTGAGCTGCTATTGTCTTTCCTGCTTATCCTACCTTCTTGGCCAGCACACACCATTCAAGCTGTCTTTGAATCTGTGCAATTAAATTAATAAGGCTAGAGTCAGAAGAAAGATACATGCTTAGAGGAGTGGCACAAACTGGAACTCTCTGCTGGGGATCCTGCTGAACATCACATCCACAGACAACTAGAAATCCAAGGAGAATCCCTCAGTTCTCCAGCCATGATTTTACCCTGGCTTTCAATGCTGGGCTTAATAAACCATCCCAAATCATTAGAAACTTGCAGAAGTAGCAATATCTGAAAGCTCATTCTAGAAACCATCACCACATGTGGTAAACCTCTTTGGTTTCTTTTTAGATGAACAACAACAATTCAAATAAATTACACAGGCTTTTATCATCAAGTCCTTCTCCCGTAAGAAGATCTCTTAGTCTCAGCACCTCCTTATTTATTCTGCAAAGGGACAAAATGTAATCTCCTTAACCAAGAAATCTAAATCTGGGAGAAAAATTTGCTTACCAGTAGAGAAGTACATTACAGCAAGCTACAGTGAGCAGGTGTCTAACGTGGGAACCTTCCTGCTGGCTGGAGGCAGACTGGTAAAAGCACAGTGTTTACAGTTTCCATCTTCTTCCCCCTGAAGTAGAAAGAAGTTTCTCCATTATCATCAGTAGGAACAGGTTATATATATATATATATATATATAATTTTACATATTGAAGGAAAACCAACGTATCAGGTCAAATCTGATTTAATGTGTCCCTGACAGGAATGTTCTATCTGCTGGAAGAAAGCTTGGCATTGCAAGCCACCTTTTCTTCCCATAGGAAGCTAAAAATAATGCTTATGCAATCACCACTGTGTCCTCCTCCCCTTGTCCTCCAACGTCTGAACCAACTGGCCAATCTCAGCCACACTTGATACAGCCGTAACGACCTCGGGGATATTAAGCTCTCATAGGTTTTGGAAAAGGTCTCCCTTGTTCTCTTCTAAAGAAAAGTCCCACAGGCCTACCCAAAGCCTTATCTACCCAGGAATAGTCACATACGTGTTCCGTACACAGTAGAAATTCAGTCAGAGCTTGTCCTCACATCACAAAATCTAAACCCAAGGTAAACTTTGTGGGAAGCAAAGTGTCAGGTGTTCTGGTGCTGACGGAACTAATGTACTCTTCTAAAGTAACACAACTGACAGGACTTGAATTTAACTCTGCTCATATTTATCCCTGTGTGCTGCATCTGTGCTGTAGGAACTTACTGTTACATGAAAGACAGCACCCAGCATTGTGCTGTGCTGTTGTGCTGCCATAAACCTCCCTTGTGCTTTCAAGGGTAGTGGTGCTCCTCTCCGCCTGCGTCTGCTTCTGCTGTGGCTCTTGCTTTTTTGGGAGCAGGGGACACCAGCTTCCATCATGCCTCTAGCTCCTGAAGTAAATCCACAGCTGAATGACTTGGGAAGTCTTCCCAGTGCTAACAGAAAGGTACCCTGGGACTTGCTCTGGCTTCTGAGATAATGCCATCAGTTACCCATAAATAATCCCAGCGGAGAAAGAGGAGGAGTGCAAGGCCACAGATGGCATTAGAGAGGCTTTGATGAACAGGCAGTTTAATCTTTTATGCATTACAGTGCTGTATATATTGAGGCTGACTTCAGTGGTCATCCCAGACTGCAAACCCTCTGGAACAGACGTGGTGTTTCTATTCAGCTGCCGCTTTCATTGACAACACCCCGAATCTGTGGTATATTAATGTGCTCTTACAAGCTGATCTGAAATAGTAAATGGATTTCTGACCAGAATTCCTCTCCGCTCTGCTTTAAGCGATTAACTTATGAAGAAAGAATGGCTCGCAGGCTGCTCGGACCAGTAAATGCTGCATCTGTTTTGGAAGCACAAAGTGAAGACAACATGCAGAACGCACAGGTAAATGGGGGGGGGATGACAGGGGACAACAAGGACACCTGTCTCTAGAATAATGATTTCCTGGTGACTGTGCAGTGACCTGCTTGTACCTGAATGGGGCAGAGAGATGGAGTTTATTCGGTACCAGTGCAGGAGAGGGGAGGGAAGGGGACAGTTCTCACTGGCAGAGCTCTGTATAGTAGGGATTTGGGGGGCTTTGGGGGGAGTGGTGGCAGAGCGGGGGGAATTTAAGCACCATCCCCTTGCTGGGCCTGATCTGTAGGAATGACGTCTCCAGGGAGGAATTACAACAGCTGCTGCACAGCACGTTACACCCTGACTGTGACAGGCAGGGACCAGCCCAGCCAGGGATACAGGTACCCACTCTCTAACAGCCCAAGCTCAGACTTGGCCAGGACACCAAGATTTACACCTGTCACTGTTTGGAATAAGTGACATTGACTACAAGAGGTCAGGACCTTCGGGTGGGATCAGCTGGGTTTTAGCCCTTCCAGGGTCCTGCAATTATTAAGAGAAGGCAAAGCGGTTATTTCAGCAGCCCACACGCTGATAGACAAGGATCTATTGCTACTGGCATTTTCAAAAGCATTTTAGTTGGAGACTTGCATCATTCGTTGCTTATTCAGGCCAGTTAAAAGCTCTCTTTGGCACTTCTGTGACCAAAGTTAGTGGAAATGTCTGAGATGTAGCACTGGGTACCTGTGCAGCCAAAGAAAACATCCCTCCTGCTGCATGCACGCGGAGAGCCAGCAGGATGGCACACACCTTCCAAAGTGCTGTTAGCAAAACTCTTTGCAAAAGACTCTTAAAATCACAGCAAGGGAGGAATATGCAATTTGAGCCATTTCTCTCGAACAATTACAACAGCAGGCAAGAAGGGAATATTATGGATGTGGGAAAGCAAGGGAAGCCTCATCCTTTGCAGAGAAGAAGGAAACATTCAGTCAAAACAGGATGACTGACAACTTTTCAGGGTGTATGAAATGCTGCATAAAAAGGAGTACTGGAAGGAGAGGTTGGCTTATGTTTGGGAGATCTTATTCCCATTGTTCAGTCTTATTTTTAAATATTGTAGTCACTGATTCGTTCAGCCTCCTGATTCCTCAGGAACTTAACTACACAGTCAGTCCATATAACAGAACATTAGAATTATCAGCAATGTCATTACTACAGCATCATTTCACAAGACAAGCAATAATTGTACAGGATTTGTGTAAATGAGCAGATACAAGCAATTGCCTCTTGGACTCAGCAATGAGCTCAGTCCAGCAAAACCTTCATTCATGCAATACCTCCCCTGACCTGAAGACTGCTTCTGTGCCTGCAGTTTAAACCCAAGCTTAAGTGTTCCAAGGGATTTGGCTACAGAGCACAGAACCAAGCATCCTAATGGCTCAAACACCCCAGAAACTTCCATGCGTTTCCTCTATCTGACTCCATTGCTAAAATGAGTCACTGGTAATAAACCCTGCTTGCATTTTCCAAACATCCAAGTTCCTAGCAGGCATCAATCCTGGGTACTTTAGCAGATTTACTCATGTGATTGTGGAGTTGTCAGCGAGCTTAGTTGGTGCTGTGATCTAGAAAGAAAAATATTTTCCAGCTCAGCATGTGTCCATCGCTATTGGTACCATACTTAAGTGGGCACAATACAGGGTTCCTGCCAGCAATTCCACTTCTATTCCTGCTACAGGGAAGGACACTCCGTACTTGGCTCTCATTTTAGATACTGCCAGTAGTACTTCTCCCCTCTAACAAAGGTTATTGGCTGGCCAAAAGCCTCGTGTGCCAAACAAAAGTGCTGCACCTATCACCTGTGCAGAGTGATGAGAAGTTGCGCCATTGTATTAATAGCACTCGTTACTGTCATGGCAAAGCCCAGGCTGAAAAGAGAGTTTATTAGCTCCAATGCAAGTTCTGTTACCTCTTGTCCCAACGACTCCTGAAGTACTCAGTTTGCTTTTGAGCAGCAGTCAGCATGTCAACTTAAAATGGCTTCTCCTTCAGTTTATAGATAGAACTTTCTAAGCGAACTCACCTCTCCTCTTTCTCTTTCCAAGCACCAGAACGCAGAAAACATCAGGCTGCAGGTTCCTACAACACATGTAAGGTAATGCATAAACGTGGGCTGCAATACTCTTCAAAACCTTATTTCAAGCTTCTCTAGACAACGTTAGTTTTACATCACTACTTATCACTTTTTCTAAAGTAGAAATTACTAAATTAATTCCCTTCAAGTAAACCATTTCCACTTGAGGATGGTTGATGATGTCTATGATCTTAATCCAGTCAATTCTTAGCATAACACTCGAGGTTTAAAGACCCCACGTACCTAGAGCAAACATGCTTCATATTCTAGATTAATCTCTAGTCAAAGCAAGGTCCGACAATATAAATGACAAAATGTAGCATGATGAAACACTGCTTACATTGCTCTTGTAAATTCTTTTGGTTGTTAGGCCAAAGATGAAGGTTTCCTATGTTATGCTTCTGTGTTGAATTGAACAACTTGAGCAAGATAAGTGGTTGATCAAAATCCATGCCATAGAGCTGAAAAGCTGCCCAGAACTGTAGTGTTGGGCTCCTAAAGGTGCTGAGCTCTAGCTGCAATCAGTGCTTCAATGTACCTGGTGCTATGATGACTTTTACACAATTAACTGTTTCTGTCCATTTCTTAGGAGCAGACCATCCTCGAGAGGAGATGATCGTGGACATGACTCGATCCAGGAATGATGACTTTTACACAATTAAGTGTTTCTGTCCACTTTTTAGGAGCAGACCATCCTCAAGAGGAGATGATCGTGGACATGACTCAATCCAGGAGAAGTTTTTTCAGCCACGTTTTACACAAGTGCCCGAAGACATAATTATTGAGGAGGGGCGATTCTTCAGACTCGACTTTAAAGTAATACCAGCCTTTCACTTTCAGTTCCATTAGCTCTGCTCTGCGGGGTGTGTGGCATGAGGAGAAGTCTCTGAGCAGCAGGGCCTTTGAGCTTTAATAAGCCAGAGCACTAATGGCAGATGCTGCAGGGTCTCTCCAGGCAACGGAAACCAAGAAACAGGAGGCGGCTAAATATTTCAGCATTTTCCCTTGGAAAATGTAAATGGAATTAGCTGCATTAGAATATGGTTAAAGCTAAATAGTGGTAAATATGGACCACCACAGAGTACCTGGGAAGAACGAATATTAAGGCCTCATTGAAAGAAGGCATTTTGGAAAGGAATGTTGTGATTTGCTCTTGGGACTTCACTGACTTCAATGGACATACGTCCAGCAAAGCCTGTATAGGACTGGCTTGTCTTTAATGAGTATTCTCTGAGTAACTGTGCCTTTGCTGGAGCAGACAATCTGGCAAGCAAATACCTTAATTATAAACAAAGAAAATGCCAGAATGGCCTGAAACTGCATGGCAATGGTACCAACCCTAGGGTAAGAAAGAACCTCAGTCTTCCGCACAGGCAACTTCACTGCAAAGGGTGTTTGCTGATTGTGGTTTGCCTTGGTTTTTCCTAATCACTTCCCATCTCTTCCCTTAAGTAAACTCTTGCCAGATTTAGGCACAACGTTTAGCCATTTTGCTGCAAATTGTTTAACTCCTGAATGCCATAGACAGCCTGGAGCATGTCTGCAGGACAGTTTATTTACATACATTATCACTACGGATGTCAGCACTGCTGATGGTGCTGTGAGATTAAAAGCGTGAGTTTCCCCCCACTCTATGAACCCAAAACAAGTATCTTTGGCCTAATTAAAACTACCTTACGAGATGGGAACAACAAGGGGGAGCAGAACAGCATCTACTGCCTTGTAACTAAAGCTCATCTTTCCATGGCACTTCACAAACCATCCTCTCTGTGCAGCACCACATTAATATTCAAAACTAGGCAAGACAGTAAAATTTTGCAGTAGGATCATGATTTGATCATCTATTGACATCAAACTCCCTATAGCATTGAAGGGCTTTTATTATCTTAAAGCTGTTTAATTCGTCACTGCTTTTCTCTCCTTCACAGGTTAGTGGGCTGCCGACTCCAGACGTGATGTGGTATCAGAATGGAAGGATGGTTCATCAAGATCAGTTCCATAAAATGATAGTGTCAGAAAAGGGATTCCATTCCTTTATTTTCGAAGCAGTCAAATCCTCTGACGCAGGGACATACGAATGTGTGGCTGTCAACCGTGCAGGAGAAGCATCTTTCACAGTAAAAGTGGAAGTAATTGGTAAGACTGAGAGCACTGATAAGTACCTGGCACACATGGAAAACCTCAGTAATCTAATGCCTTCTCCCTGTGCTTGGGACTTAATTAAGAAGCAGAGGCAAATCTCCAGATATTGAGGCTCAAATGATAACAAACATCTTACCTTTTCCAAGACTATTATAATACAGACATTCGGGATACCATATTTCTTCAAAGCACTTCTAGTCAGATATTTAGATGCAGTGGGATGTCCAGCATTTAGGAGTTATTAATCTCCCCAAAAAGCACTTCTAGTCAGATATTTAGATGCAGGGGGATGTCCAGCGTTTAGGAGTTATTAATCTCCCCAAATTGTCAATATATGTTTATTGACTCTCCTGGATTGGAGTCTTCTACACCCTTACACTCATGGGAATTGCCTGTAGGCTCAGGAGTTGCAGTAAGGAACACGTGCCCTCCTGAAATTAGCATTCTGAAATTGTAAAAAGCAGGCCTGATATTAGTGTTCAATACTTACAGTAACTCCTCCTTATCTTTCCTCTTTAATTTAGCAAAAGAACATCACACGCCTCCAACTTTCGTCTTCAAGCCACAAAGCAAAAAGGTTTTTGAAGGAGATACAGCCAGACTCGAATGCCAGATCTCTGCTATCCCAACACCCCGGATTTACTGGAAAAGAAACAACGAAATGGTACAATATAATACAGACCGAATAAGGTATCCTACTAATGAGTTGGCCATTGGTGTGTTAGAAAACAATAACTGGTATTTGTTAAGTCAAATTTCAATTGGCTGGTTTCTAAAAGCAGCAAGCTGGAAAGCTAGATCCATCCCTCGTTTATGAAACTTGAACAGGTCCATGAGGCTCAGAGTCTTGTTTTGAGGGCACAGAGAAAAACTGTGACCAGATGCTGCTCTGAACTCTAGCAGCAGTTGCAAGGCCCAAGGAGAAGCATGGCTTTAGGACAGAAACACGCGATGTGTTCCTTGTGCTCTGAAGCTATAGAGCTCCAGGAGGGCTTTGATGCCACCTGATGTGAACCACTGCTGTCTCGTAACACAAATGTAGTTTTTTATGTCTAAATAGTTTGCAGTGCCCTGCAAGAATTGTTCTAGGGCTTTCTCAGCTCCTCAGCATGTAGACTGACCCTCTGATTTCAATGTCTTCTCTCCCTCCACGCACTTATACACAAACACCTTCATTTTTTTCAGCTTGTTACATGACAATACTGGAAGGATTTGCCTCCTGATTCATAATGCAAACAAGAAAGATGCCGGCTGGTACACCGTATCTGCTGTCAACGGAGCAGGAGTGGCCACATGCCACGCCAGGCTGGAGGTTGCAAGTAAGTACCACATCACAGGGCCACAACCAAAACTGCCACTGGCACTTGTATTCAGAGCAGAACCTCAAGATTAACCTAAGGAAGCTGGGACTGCTGGGAGGATTTCCTTCCAAAGATACTGAACTATTCAAAAAGTAACTATCCTGCGAAAAACTTTTATTGTTTAGTACCAAGACACTGTGATGTGTCCTTTGCACATTGTCTACATCTGCTTTCTGCACTTTTAAAGTACTACAATTTGATACCAATAAGGAGGGTGAATATAAATCTCTGGTGTCTGAGAGATAGGTTTGACTGACAAATTATTCCTAAGCGTTTCCTGATTTATGTTGCAGATGAACAGCAATTAGGTTGCTCTACTATGGGTCTTTCCACAGCCTGGGAAAAGACTGACAGAAACTTTTTTCTCTCTTCCAGCACATGCAAACAAGCCAGTTCCAGCCCCAAAGCAGTTACGGGTTCGACCAACTTTTAGCAAGTATTTGGCACTTAATGGCAGAGGACTGGATGTGAAACAAGCTTTCTCACCAGAAGGAGAGTTTCAGCGTTTGGCTGAGCAGTCTGGACTGTATGAAAGTGATGAACTTTAACTGGAAACGAAGAGGAAAACTCAGACCCATAAGAGACACTTACAACATAGATGCAGTTAACTGGTGATTGCTCTAATTAGCAAAATACCTATCTACATATTTTTACTTTGACTCTTGCACATTCAGCTGCTCCTATTTTACCCCGTTAGATTTTATTTATATGGTTTGGTGATTATAACCATTTACTGAGTATTGTATTTTAACTATAAAGCCTAAGAAAGCAGGCTAATTAGTTTTTACAAGTGTGGGTGGTTTTAGTTCCACCTGTGCTTGGTTACATGCTAAAGTAGATTGGCTTGTACTGCTTCTCTAATATCACTCTTGATAATATCGGAAGTCTGTACTGTCTGAATACTAAAACCAAATAGACTAGAGTGTTTTTATGAGAATAAATTAGGCAAATAAAATTTTAAATAACCACCATCAGCTGTGACTCTTCCTTCATCTGTTAATACCTGCTTATGGATGTCTGGCATCAGCTGCAGACCGGCAAAGATGGATTCTTGCCCTACTAAGTCTGACACTGGTGCCCTCCCCTGTCTGCTCCCCAATAGCTATAAACTATTTAGCATAAACCAAATGCTTAACACTAAAACAGGTCCGTGAGGCAACATCAATATTGTTTTCTCCTTGCCCACTGTGACTCAAAAGCTGCCCTGTATAATATGAAGTGTTAAGTCTGCCATGGTTTCCTTCCTGGCTCCTTTAACCAAGGAGTGGCTGGGGCTTATCTGTCTGCTGGCTCTCAACAACCTGTTGATTTGAAGCATCCAAAGGGTTTGTGTGCAGCTACTCACAGCCACCTTGCTCAAAATAATAATGAACACCGTGAAACCAGATTTTGCCAAGCTCCAACAAACCTTCTCTCTGAAGATTCTTTCAACTGTACTTGCTACAGGAAAATTTGTGAGGGTGAAACTGACCTGAACTCCTCCCGGGGGGCACACGGTCACGATGCTGTGGGTCAGCAAACCACAGGAGCATCTTCCAGAAGAGAAAAAAAAAATATGAAAAGGCCTCAGTTTCACCCCATGCTGCTGTACATTAAATAAAACCCCAAATCTGAGCTGCACAACGCTGACTATTAAACTGCCAATGAAATCCAGCAGGTCTACCAGCACACTTCCCTGGGCTGCCTCAGTAGTGAAATTTACTTAAATGTTTACAACACACACACATCATGCTCTTTTTGGGTTTGGGCTGATAAATGCAGCCTGACACCCAGTTTGTCCATAGGCTTTTTTGGAACATAAAGCCGGTGCGATGCCCGGGCAGGGGTGCGGGCCCGGTGCTGGCAGCTCTGACCCAGCAGCACCTGAACGCAGGGTGTTTGCATTAATATACATTTAAATGAACACATCCTGCTTTCCCTGCCGCTCCTCACAGCGGGAAGGGAATTTCCTAATTGCCCGAACTGAGCCTGTTAGCACCCAGACGCCGCGATTTATGATTTAATTTCCCGTCCCCCGAAGGAACGGCCGCCAAGGGGGAGCGGGAAGCCCGGGCTCTCCCAGGCCCCACCGCTGGGGGGGGGCTCGGCAGGGGCCAGGGCGGGACAGACCCGCTCAACGCCACTAACAGCAATAAAAATAATGATAATAATAATAAAAGCTCCGAGGGCGTGAGGGGCAGCCCCCCGCCGGTAGCCACGGACAGGCCGCGGGCACCCCCGCTGCGGTCCCGCTACCCGGCCCGAGCCCTCCCGCAGGCGGTGAGGGGAACCGGCCCGAGGCGGGGGAATCGTTGGGATTCAAACGGGAGATCGCCGGCAGCCGCCCCGGCCCGGCCACCCATGGAGCCGTCGGCAGCGCGGCAGCGGCCCGCCGTGGAGCAGAGGCTGAGCGGCAACGGTGCGTGAGGCGGCCCGGCTCCCCTCAGGGCCGGGCGCCGCTCCCCTCATGGCGGGCCCCTCTCCCCTTAGGGCCGGGCGCCGCCCGGGCCCCCCTCAGCCGCCCCGGGTCCCCGCCGAGCCCCACGGCACAGCCGAGCCTCGGCCGGCCGCCCCCGCGGAAGGATAGAGAGGTGCGGGGCTCGGCGGGGACTGAGGGGTCCCTCCTCTGACACCCCTCTGCCCCCACCGCCATTTCCCCCACCAGGTGCTGCGAAACCCCGAATCAGTGTCAGCAGAGAACTGGAGCTGAAAACCACCCTGCGGGAGCTGGTCATCTACGTCTTTTTCCTGATCGACCTCTGTATACGTAAGTCATCAAATGACGGAGGTGACCGTCTACAAATAATTAAATGTGCAAGCTGTACCTCCTCCAGTATTTCTCCTTACTCCACCTGTCTTCCACCCAAAAGTGCCCCTTCGGTTGGAGTTGCTCTGACGGCCTTTTTCTAGAGCTAATGACAACAGAAGTGGAGAAGCAGGGTTAGAAGCTGTTGTCGTCCTCTAATGATCCTTAGGCATCCTCCTAAGCCTCTAGAAGGCTCTAACTCCAGCCTGCGAGCATCCCCTCTCTTTTCCCCTGAGGGGTCCCTCCTCTGACACCCCTCTGCCCCCACCGCCATTTCCCCCACCAGGTGCTGCGAAACCCCGAATCAGTGTCAGCAGAGAACTGGAGCTGAAAACCACCCTGCGGGAGCTGGTCATCTACATCTTTTTCCTGATCGACCTCTGTATACGTAAGTCATCAAATGACTGAGGTGACCATCTACAAATAATTAAATGTGCAAGCTGTACCTCCTCCAGTATTTCTCCTTACTCCACCTGTCTTCCACCCAAAAGTGCCCCTTCGGTTGGAGTTGCTCTGACGGCCTTTTTTTAGAGCTAATGACAACAGAAGTGGAGAAGCAGGGTTAGAAGCTGTTGTCGTCCTCTAATGATCCTTAGGCATCCTCCTAAGCCTCTAGAAGGCTCTAACTCCAGCCTGCGAGCATCCCCTCTCTTTTCCCCTTCTTTCCAGTGACGTTCAGCATGGTGAGCACGGAGATGTACTACCTCAACAAAGTCATGTCCCAGCTCTTCCTGGAGCCACCCTCCTCTGAGGACAGCCACAGCGGTTTCGGGAAAATCGAGAGCAGGGCTGATTTCTGGAGGGTAAGGGTTTTCATTGCAAAGATGCTTCCTTGAGGAGTGAACAAGTGAAGAAGCTCCCAAGCGTTAATCCGAAGCAATACAGTCTCACAGTTTTTCTAAAACCCATGTGCTAGATGTGCTCCCGGCTGAAGAAAGGCAAAAAAAACTTCTTAAAATGCATTTGGAGAAATGCTGGGTACAAACAGTAATACTGATACTTCTGAATAATCAGTCGAGGAAAACAATAGGCCAGTTAATTGCTGCATCATGTTCTCAATATCTTGGTCTGAAAAGAGTTTCAATAAAAACAGAACGATTTGGGGTTTACGGTTCTTTTGACTTTCAGGTGTTAAAAAAAAGATTAAAATTTATGATTTCCACTGGGGCAGCCAGGAAAACATACCATCTTGGTTCACCTGGTTTTACCTCATACTTCAGTGACAGCTGCAAAACGCTTCTCTCTCTTTTCACTACTAGGTGGACAGCTTCCCCAAATTACCAGCATTCCCCAGCTGATAGCAGAAGGCAAAGTTTCTCATCCTACTCCTCCTTAAAAATGGAAATGCCTGGTTATAACAGTTCATTTGGAAGAACCATACGCCCTCTTACCATGCTGTCTGTTACTGCTAGTCTGTAGTGTGCTGATGTACTAGAAATGGTTGTCGTACATGCTCACATGGTGCCAAACCACGAGGGCATATTTTGTACTCAGAATAATGTTCTCCCCAACCTTCATCTGCATCAAAGAAACATCCGGAAAAAGAGGGAATATTTTGCCACCTTCAAAATAAGTACTACTTCATATAGATTCAGATGACTAAAACCTAGTCAAAAATATATTCCAGAACAGATCTTCAGAGGTTAAGATAATCAACAGATTTTGTTAACATATAATGTTTGTGTTTAAACATATTTGTTTAGAATTCAGCAGAATTTTTCAGTGAAACCCCAAACAGACATATGTTGTCATCTTACCCTGAATAATTCCATTACCTATCTCTGATAGAATTGCATAGGGAATGAAATTGACTCATAGCAAAAAGATGTAGTAAATATCATAAGACAGTACGTAAGTGGGAGTTGTTTGTATTCTAGCTTAGTCTCTGTAAGTAATCTGAGAACCCTGTACAGGTTTGTCTGCTAAAAAGTGGGGTAATAGTAGTATTTCAATCTCCTTTTGAAACTTTAACCTCACTTGCATATATAGTTTGCAGAAGGACCCCTGTTGGATGGACTCTACTGGGACAAAGGGAATAACACCAGGATGTTAGCCATTCAGGACAACAACAACCGTATTTACTATGAGAATTTGCTGTTAGGAGTAGCCCAGATCCGCCAGCTGAAAGTTCACAACAACACTTGCTCCATCTACCCCTATTTCCATAGCTTTTTTAAGGACTGTTACAGTGAATATCGTTATCAAGCTGAAGACAGGTCTGACTTCGGTCTAAAGAACGACTCCGAGTAAGTCATTCAACTTCAGCCCAGAAATGTTTTTGAAAACATAGCCATATCCTTAATGCCAGTATTCTTCAGTTAGTACATGCAATTAGCTGAGTTTTTTCTCTTGTTTACATTGAGATAAACCATGGATTTGTTTTTGTGCCAACATTATAGACAGGAATTCGGCATGAGAAATTTATAGCGGAGAGACAGGAAGAACTGGAAACAACAAGCCCAGTTCAGCAAAAGTACATGTTAATGGGCCTATCTCCACTAACATCTCTGGAGAAATGCTCAATTATATGAAGCCTGAATTTAAATCACATGTTTATAAATTGGAATCATGCTAAAATGCTGTGGAAACAAAGCCAAAAGGCCTGCTTCACACACTTCGTTTAGCATCGATTTAACGCAATGAAAGAACACGTGAACATGCCATAGTAACAATGAACTACGTAAACCAGAGATATTCCATTTATGAAGGTTTTAAGGTAATAAACTGGCTGGCCCATGTTGGGCAAAATCCAGATTCATAAGCAATTGCTGTTTTGTGAATGTACTGAGTAGCCAAATAAAAGAAATGGGAATATCTTAAGGCTGTATGTCTCATGCATACTTCATGTAACGAAGGTGTCATTTAAAGGTCTGGCTTAACTGGTCAGTTGTAACTTACAAGGATTGTATGAAATAAAAATAAAAGCAGTTCCGTAAGCTGAACTGCTTTGTTTTCCCTTTTTCTGATAGATGGAAATACACCTCAGCCTCCTCGTTCTCCCTGTGGTACTGGGGATCTATGGGCTTGTACAGCAGCGGAGGATATAAATTCAAATTACCTCAATCGAAGGAGAAGAGCCTGGAGAAGTTGGTGTTTCTCAGGCAGAACAACTGGCTCACTAGAGGAACCAGAATCGTATTTATTGATTTCTCAACATATAATGCTAACATAAACCTCTTCTGTATAGTCAGGTGAGTTCTTACCTTTACTCCATATGAAATTCCAATTTACTGAGGCATAATGCTTCCATAAGGATGCAAGGAAGGGCTGGTCACCTCAGGTGTATGCAGCCACATTTCTCGGGTCGCAGTTGGAAAGACAGTAATTCACTAAAAATACAGAAATTCAGTTAGTGGAAGGAGCAGACCCAGATCCTTTCCATTTTTTTGTAATATTTGGTGTCTGGTGTGTACATCTGGTTGCTGCTGTCAGTTGGAATAGATTTCATAGCCTTTTGCAAGGACTAGATTATTAGTCTGGTTGTCAGCTAGTGGAGGGAAAAAACTCAGGGTAGGGTGAACGTGAGGTCTTCTGAGACACAGTTTCTTTAAAGATTTAACCAAACTCTGTAGTTTGGGTATCCCACGAGCTTCTTATTTTCCCCCTCAACCTTCACTACCATGTCATATTCTTTTAATGGGGGACTTAGTGTAACCCTCACAGGAAGATCTTGCAGGTATAGGAGTTCCAGTAAGGTATTATTAATGTAGTAGTAATTAATATTAGAAAATTAAGGGCTGAGTTGATTCAAAAGGATGGTAACTAACGCCAGTCCCTGATTTTTTCCAGGTTGGTGGTAGAGTTCCCTGCCACGGGGGGTGCGCTCACCTCCTCACACACCTACTCTGTGAAGCTCCTCGGATACATCACGTACTACGATTACTTCCTGGCTTTTTGTGAAGTCACCTTTTGCCTTTTCATCATTACATTCATAATCCAGGAAGCTAAAAAACTAGTAGAACTGAAGCTGAAGTATTTCAGAAGTGCCTGGAACTGTCTGGATGTGCTGCTGCTGGTGGTGAGCTGCTCCTCATCTTTCACTTTCTGTGCTCGCCAGCCAAGGCTAGCGCTGGATGGATGGCCAACGAGCCCGAGCAGCCCAAATCTGTGTCTGCAGGGAAGAGGCCACCTGAAGAGGCCACAGGGCCCACCATGGTTCAGCACACTTGAGCTCTTTTCTAGCCTTGCTGTGGCTCCGTGTCCATTCTACTCATTATCCCCCCTGCTTGGTTTAGCCTTAATATTTGCAGAGCTGGGAAGCACTAGTGCCTAACAGAGCTAGCACAGTAAAATTAGAATGTGTGCAACGTGTTACGTAGCACAAGCCCAGAATTATCACAGTACAATTACAAATTATTTGGCCAATAAAGTCTCATATATACAATTTATGCCAAAGCATCTAAAAAGCTCGGGTTCTTCAGATCTAACCAAGGACCTTGTGAAATCAGTACAGTCCTTCCTGTGCAAGTAACAAGTCTGAAGAGAGGGGGTGTAGCTGGACTTCAGTTTCACTTGCTCCTGCTTTCCTTCAGGTATCCATCCTTGCCATTATCTTCAACATCTACCGCACTGTGGAAGTGTCCCTGCTAATGGAAGAGCTGCTGTATGAGCCCAGTGATTATCCAGACTTCTATTTCCTTGCATTCTGGCAAGTCCTTTACAACAACGTGATTGCTGTCAACGTCTTCTTTGCTTGGATTAAGGTATTGGTTCTTTCTCCCTTTTTTTTTTTTTGTACTCAAGAATCACAGTTTTTCCAAGCATGGCATAAATGTTGACTTTTACTTTTTCATGGCTAAATTGCAAAGGTGGGGCTAAAAAGGAGAATTTTGTTTATAAGATTCCAGAAGAGTTTATAATTACCTCCTTCTCGTAAGCATGGGTCACACAAATTCCAAGCCCATCTAAAAAAAAAATTTGCACGTGGGCAGCTGTCTGTATTGGAGCAGCTGGGAAATGACCATGGACAAACAGCCTCCTCAGACTCAGTCTTTGCCTTGACCAAATATTATCCAGGTCACAGCCTGACCTACACAGATGGCATGGCTGTAATAGGTGAAGCTATATCATAGCTTTGGTGGCCAAAAGCAATGAAGACAATAGCTAGTTTTTAACTGCAAAGGAAGGCAAAATGTGTCTGAACTTGCTTCAGAAGTGGCTTTGTGCCAGGACGCCTTTAATTTCATTCTTAGTTGGAAATAGATTTGCTGATCTCTGGCCAGAGTAGCAAACTTCTCTAAGATTAGGGGCTACTTTTGTTCCTAACCAGGTGCTCTGGGGCCAAACCATGCTTTAACCCATATTTGCCCTGCAGAGTATTCATCTTCTCCAGAAATACAGCCAGTCCTAGTTCTCCTTACAGGTACCCACCACACAACATACTTCTTGGTAAGACTTAACCTGTAAATTACGATTACAGATAACATTCCAGAAGTTGCAATATATTTCAATCCCTCAATAACAATACGTTCTGTTCTCTTGCAGATATTTAAATACATAAGCTTTAACAAAACCATGACGCAGCTGTCCTCCACTTTATCTCGCTGTGCCAAAGACATCCTTGGATTTGCCATCATGTTCTTCATCATTTTCTTTGCCTATGCCCAGTTAGGCTATCTGGTCTTCGGCTTGCAAGTTGAAGAGTTTTCCAGTTTCCAAAACTGCATGTATGTTACTTTCTAAACTTTTTGATACAAAGGCCCCAGTTGGTGCAGGCACAAACCGGTTTCTGCTGGGCAGAACTTAAGAGCACAGGTCTCCAACATTAAGCTTATTTCATAGAGCAAACCCAATGTTGTTGTCTATACAATCTGTTTCCCAGAACCTTAAAAAAAAAGTTAAAAAGAGACCATGTGTACATTAAACAGTTCAGGGAAGCCTCACCCAATGGAGCTGCTAGTCCCAACAATTCTCAACACAACTTTGTCATGTGTAACCACCTTTGCAAACAGGAATGAAAACATCCAGCTGCATAGCCAAGAGTCCCCACATCCCATCTGCTGGCTCTCTTACTGTCTTCCCCACAATTTTGTTCAGCCACTCACTGAAGCAACATCAGATCAATTCCAGGTGTCAGCTGGAACTGGTTTTGATGGTCTTTGTACCTTGTAGCAACCCTGACCTGTCCCCAGCAGCGTGCCCTATGGTTTAGCCCACAGCTACGTTTCTTACAGCTTAAAGAGAGCTGTACTGTGCCAGATTGTTTGAAAGTAGCTTTTAATGTAAAATTAAGGCACTTCTAAACTAGAAAAACAGCTCATTTTGGATCTTCTTAGACGTGAGATAGTCCTAAGATGCTGCAATACAGGGAAATATTTGTCTTAGCTAGGAATAAAATCCTCCAGAGGGGGTCATAGGGACCTGTACTGTTACCTTCTGTACTAAAGAAGATAAGGGACCACGAGGCTAGAACAGAAGGGAAATAATTTAAAAGAAACCCCCAAAGCCAAAACGAGGTGATTTATTCAAAATGAATGTATTTGCTCATACAAGCCATTTAAGAATTCCTTTGTACTTTCAAATTCTCAAATATATGCTACGTGCCCAATTTACCATTGCAGTATTATCCTGGCCTTTTGATTTCAGTGACAAAAGTGACGGTGAATCAGTCTCAATTGTATCTACTGCCTTTTTTTTCTTTTCAATAATGCTTACAATATGTCTCTTTAGGAGAAGCCAGTTAACCTCATTCTGGTATTTTTTACTTCCAGCTTTACACAGTTCCGTATTGTGCTGGGAGATTTTAATTTTCAAGCCATAGAAGATGCAAACAGAATCCTTGGACCTATTTACTTCATCACATTCGTATTCTTTGTGTTCTTCGTGTTGCTGGTAGGTCTCACCTCAAAAATGCTTATCCTTTTGCACCACATAATGAGCACGTTGCACCTTTCAATCTACTGCACCGCTCGTTTCTTGAGGTTTAAATTTCTGAAAGCTTAATTGGATGCCCTTGAAAACTGCATAATGTCAGCCTTGTCAGGTGGGAGGGTTAAAGAGAGGCTTTGATGGGACCATGTAGGTGCAGGTTTGCTTTATCAGATTGATGTTTCCATTAATTACTTCAGATTGAAACACCATCTGAAAAAGCTATAAGTATACAACAGGAAATGTTACCTCCAGTATCAGATTGATGTTTCCATTAATTACTTCAATTAATTGAAGTAATTGAAACACCATCTGAAAAAGCTACAAGTATACAACAGGAAATGTTACCTCTAAGGAACTGGGCTTTCTAGCTGATACTGCAGGTGGGAAATAAATGATTTGTCTCCCAAAAATATTCCCATCAGTTAATTTAAGTGCATTAGGAGGATACATGCACTCAGCAAAGCTCTTCACTTCCCTTAGTTACATGCCCAAGCGTGGAACAGCCCCCAGAACAACAGCCCCAGCATAATACAAATGCAAGTTCCAGAAACAATTCTCTAACTGCATCCCTTCCTGTGCAGAACATGTTTTTGGCTATTATAAATGATACCTACTCTGAAGTCAAGGCAGACTTTCAGCTGATAAGCAGTGAAGAGCTGCAGATCAGAGACCTCTTCAAACAGGTAAGTGCACACTTCTGTAACTGCCTCATTTAATTCAAGGTAAGAGGAATTCCAATCCACATCACTAGCAAAGAGTCTTAGACAGGCCATAGCCATTTAAGAACACCTAAGATTTAATTTTTCACTTGAAACAAACATTTGACAAACACAGAGGCATCCTTCCATCAAACCCACAGGAGCTCCTGATGGTAACAGTAGCATGAATTTGGGTGGAAAGAACTTACCTTTACTTCAGCCTTTTAAAAGCAGTATTTAGGACCCGCCTGGTTTGTGATAGATCTGGTCATCAGCTTTTTTCAGAGCTTATTGTTGCTGCTCTTCCAGACTGAGAAACTAAAGATCTTCTCTGCCTGGAAAGACAAGCAGAAATAGATACCTTTAAAACTCCACAAAGTTTAGACCTTTTTTTTTCTGTGGCAGAAATGAGTAGAAAAGGGGACCAAATCTTTCCTTAACTCCTCAGTTCAACTTGAAATAACAACCTCCTTTCCTGCCAAATGCATACACTGAAGGTGAGAGCTTGCCTGCAGTCCTGTTGCTGGGGCAGGGCAGTACCTCTGTCTGGAAACCCAACTTTAACTGGGGGATACAGCATCAGGAGCAAAGTCAATAGTATTGAGAGAGGGGTGGGATGAGAGACCCACGCCTTCAGGCAGCGTTTCTGCAGGCTGGCCAGCACCGAGTGCTCTGTAGGGGAGGGCTGGCAGCCAGACCTACCTGAAATATTCCTGTAGGATTTGACAAATGGCGCAGACACAAGTTATGTGGCTTCTGTGAAGCCCGGCTTTCAGTAAGGAAAGGGGAAGGGGAGTTCCTGGCCAGGATACAGCTGGTCTGCTCACAGCACAGCTCAGAGTACCCCCCACAAGCTCATTCCCCCACTTACCCTGGTCTACAGCGAGCTTAAACTGAATAAGCTCGAAAACGAACACTCTTACTGGATTTGGGTGGTCGTTACCTTCAGGGATTTCATGACAAATTTGAGATAGAGCAGGGTGAGCTCTCTGGGCAGAGGGAACACAGCGATAGCGCGCTGGGATCTCTCTTTAATTGCCATGGCATTACACTGACAGCTTGTTCCTTGCGCTCAAGTCCTTGTGCAGAAGTGTCTCTGGTTAAACACGAGCCAATTAACACTCCTGACTCTCCCTGTCTGTGTTCAGAGCTGCAATAAGGCCCTTGTCATGCTCAAGTTGAAGAAACCCCAGATGGCTAAAAATTCCTCGGAGGAGAACTTGCAAAGGTAGGAGCTCTGCCTTTGCTGTTACCCCCTGCACCACACCCAGACCTGTTCTCACAGGACTCTGTCTCTTCTCGACAAGCAAGGAATTACCAGCCAGTGAAGGAAAGGACGTTTCTAAGCATTCCAATGGAGCTGGAGCTAGCAAAGAGGTAGGCTTTATTCTTCCCTATATTCTTAGGAAGCCAGATCATATTTCACAAGTTGAATAATACAAAAGGAGTCACAGTTGTCCCCACCATTCCTTACAAAAGCCATTTCCCTACAGGATGCTATTTCTAACATCACAGGAACAGCAAAAGCTAGACCTATCAAATAAAAATCACTAATTGTGCCCAAAACTTCCAAGGAAAGCTTGCTCGGGGGCCAGGTCATGTACCACCAGAGCAGAGGCTGCAGTAGGGCGAGGTCAGTGTGTCTCAGCCATGGCAGGAAGCTGTGAGCTGGGCATTTGCCCAAACATTAAACAGATGTATGGAAAACAAACGAGTTGGACAGCGATCTGTTGGGTCATAGGCTGTATCCACAGCAAGAAGAAGGGCCGCTGTAGCTTCCTTTTGCTTTACAAAAAGGTTTCCCCGCAGTGTTTGGCAGTTCCAGATCTGGGGTAGCCCAGGGCAAGTACATCTAAACATATTCTTAAAAAATCACTTGCACAACAGGAGAGGGAGAAGCCCCTGGGCTGGCTGGAAACACCATCACACACAACTCTTGCAATCTCTCAGCTCTGAAAAGAAACGTGTATTCCTATGGCCTGTCTTTTTGGAAGGGCCAGAAGGAAAATCTACTTTCTGATGGGGAAGAGAGTATTTTTCTCCCCAAATCTCTGTCTGTCCCTTTGCCATCTTGCTGTTGGTTTGTGTGGTTTTGTTTTTAATCCCTCTGGTGTTGACTAGAGCCATCCAGAGCCATCAAAGGAAGGGGACCCTGAGCAGAAGCACCCCCCTGCTGCCAGCGGGGCCTCAGGCCCGGCTCAGAGCTACGTCTCCGCTGCGGATTTCCGTGAGTAAGTGTGTGTCCCTCTGTTCTTACGGTCTCTTCCCCTTCCCCCTGGCTGAAACCCTCACCCAGTGACAACCTGAGGGACAGGAGATCAATGCAAAGTCAGTGATTTTAGGATATTTTATGTGCTGTTATACTGGCTGCCAACAGCTGCCCTCAGGGAGGGAAGAAAGACATGAAAGCCTTTAGCAGAGCAGCTTGTAAGGACATCAGTGAAGAATGAGGTGGGACAAGAATTTAAAATATTGTCACTCTTCCAGAACATCTCCCTGTGGCTGCCCAGGGAGGGGACAGAGGCTGTAACACCTTGTGCTTGTGAAAGTTATTTCAGGAGGTGGCCCTTTGGCGGCTGACACGGGGAGGAGAGAGGAAGGCAGCAGAGGCAGGTGGAAGGGTAGCACCTTCTCAAGGAGGTGCTACTGTGTTTGTGTGTTGTAGGCTCTACATGTACACATCCTTATTGGGCACTGAATTAATACACACTAATCAAATGCTGAAGAAAGTTGTGGAAGCCATGCAGCAAGCGAAGGGTTCTTCAGCCGAGATGACAAAATGGCAGCGAAACGCCGGAGCTCACCTGGTGACAGAGACAGCCCGACTCTTCCCACAGCCTGAATAAACACAGAGTCCCCATCTCTCCCCCCACCCCCTTTATTTTTTCTATTTCTGGATAAGAGAAGCAGGAATGTTAATAAATGTATATACCATTGTTACTTCTGGGTTTTTTCTTTGAGGGTTGCGGGTGCTGCTTCAGCTGGGAGAACTGACCAGCCTCGCTGGAGGTCTGAGGAGGCATCTCTGCAAACACCAGATGGCATTTACTCCTCTGCCCCATCCTGGGGCTGCCGAGAGACATGGACACAGCTGCTGCTCTGGGAGCAGAGGGAGCAGAGGGTGAGCTGTGGCCACGCTGCCACCTCCCTGCCCATCACCCAGCACGGTCCAGAACGGGGGTCACCAGCCCTCACTTCCCCCAACTTCCTTTTGCTGCTGCATCTGCTGCCAAGGTTAATGCTTATTCCTCAACAGCTCTTGTTCCAGGCACCTGCTGCTCCCAAAACAGGTCACTGTTGCCTTCAGAGAAAAATATATTATTATTCTTTCCGGAAATAATCTTTTATTCCGATCAGCCTTAAGAGCTGGGACCACTAGAGGGCGCTTTGCTTCACCCTCGCACCAGCCCGAGTTTCCCGACTCCTTTTTATTCCTAAATCCATTTATACCCGTTGCCTTGGAGACCAGGTGGTACATCCAGGCCAGAAGCCACCTACTCCCGTGTAATCGTTAACATTTGTCCTTTGCTGGGACTCAGCCACAAATAAAACACACCTCCAGGTGCTGTCTGAAGATACCACTTCAGCCCAGTAACACGACGTAGCCACGCACTGGTCTGCCTGTCAGGGTTCACTGGTTTTGTACTTCAGTCTCCTGGCCGAGCCCAGACACCCCTCGCTCTTCTAAAAGAGACCAGTTTAGAACAAAACTGCCTCTTCCTTCCCCTTCCCCTCGTTGCTGTGCAGTGTCCCGTGACACTTGGCCCAGTCTCTGTAGGTCACCGCTGACCTGTTTATCAGGATTACTCAAGAGCCTGACGCGCAGGAGAACAGATTCGTTCCACCTTCGGCATCTCCGACCTTTCTGCCTCCTGGCAACCCCTCTCCTCCAAAAAGTAACCTTTAGCCACAGTTACTTACCCAGAACTTCGTGGAAGAGCTTTCAAGTGCTCCTCATCCTTCCCCTACTCCTCTGGAGCACAGGAAACCCTCCTTACAGCCCACCTCACTTCTGCCAGCAGGGTCCTTGCCCCACGCACACGTGACGGCTCAAGCAAAGCTCTTGGAAAAGGTAAAGCCTGGAATAGTGGAGATCTGCATTGAATCAGAACTGGGTCTTCATCAAAGAAGATCTGTCCCAGTACCACCCAGCTTTTTGCACCCTCAAAAATATCTGTTCTGCCTCCGTTTTGGCTAATGGTGTTTAAAACAGGGTTGTTTTCCTAATTCTTGTATTTTTCTTAGGTCATCGTTTTGTAGCATGTGGATTTTAAACAGTTCACACCAAACCATTATTTGAAGGATCTTTGTCTTCTCATTGGCATCTTGGTCAGAGCAAGCTTTGTGGAAAAAAGAATGCTAAGGAAGAACAGAGGATTGAAGAACAGATCTGTAACAGCCCTGCTCGTTCTTCAAGCCAGTGTCCTAAGAGTTTGTGCTTTCTTTTTCCCCCATCTTCAGAGGAAAGATGATGTGATCAGAGGGAAGGGTGTCCTGTCCCACCCCAAAGGAGGTACTGAAGGCCACCTTCTGCCTCCTCTCCCTCAACATCCCAGCTGTCTTCCTTCCTCCCACGTACCTCACTGCCACCCATTCACCAGCAGAGCCTTCACCTTCAGTTCTTCTGTCTCTGCCAGGCCTTAGGCTGAAAAAAGGTGATTTATACAAAATACAACAGAAGAGTCAGTTTGAAAGACCTCAAGCACTTTTCGTATGAACTTACCTCAATATACTATGAAAAAAAAGAATCTATTTTGTCTGGAGGAAAAGCATCCTCTTGTGATTACAGCAGTGGGTGCAGTAACAGCGTGCTCTGGCCACAAGCACAGCCGTAAAATCAGACCACTGAGAGAATCCTGGCATGGTTTGGGTTAGGAAGGATCTGTAAAGGCCATTTAGTGTCCCCCCCCTGCCCTGGGCAGGGACACCTCCCACCACACCAGGTTGCTCCAAGCCCCCTCCAACCTGGCCTTGAACCCCTCCAGGGATGGGGCAGCCACAGCTTCTCTGGGCAACCTGGGCCAGGCTCTCACCACCCTCAGCGTAAACAATTTCTTCTATCTAGTCTAATTCTGCCCTCTTTTAGCTTAAAACCATTATCCCTTGTCCTGCCACAACAGGCCCTGCTAAATATACAGAGACACAATCAATTACTGCTCATCAGCTGAAGGTGTATTTACCAGTAGTGAACTAATTAGCCCAGTAATGGCTGAATCAGCCCTGCCCCATCTGCTGCTGACATTGCTGCTCTTGGAGCAGGAATGAGCTGCTTTAACGAGGTAAAATAAGGCCCAAAGAGCCACAGGTTCACCAGGGGCTGTCTCAGCACCTGAGCTGTCACCGGAGCTGGTGGCTCCGCTGCAGAACGGGGACCTGAGCAACACCCCAAAATACACACACCCCCAGGAACAGCGAAGGACTTGGCCCTTGGTTTGAAGAGACGGCAGCGGAGGAGAAAGCACGATGAGAAACAACGATATATGACAATAAAGGTTAAGGTACTTTTATTATAAAAGTCTATACAATGAGCACCAGACATAGCAATGCAATTATATCTGGTTCAGTTTATATATATATTCCATATCTATATATCCATATAGATATATAGGTTTTGCTTTTACCAAAGTAAAACTGTTATATCACAAAATGCCTAGTTCTACCATTTCTTTATTGCTCAACAAGGATGGCACAAACCACACTCAGCGTTAACTGTTGCCATGCGCATCTACTAGGGAATAAACAGCCAAACACCGCATAACGAACACAAAGCAGCTGTTAATTCTGAATTGGAACCAGTCTGATCACTCACTCACTTATAAAAATATCGGAATCATATAGATTTAAGCATTATAAAGGAGGAATATATTATTTAAAACATTTAAATAGTGCATATTGACATTTTGCATGTGGTATATAAAACACAAAACATTCATGTACAACACTATACAGTACACATTAGTTTCAATGGTTGGATACACCCGTGTCTGCAGACTGAGAGAAAAGGAACTGAAGTGTACATTGCACAACGGAACTGAAGAAAAATGGATAAATGGTCTCAGGACTAGTTTAACCTCAGCACTCTCCAAGGTCCCACATCATTTTGCAGTTTAAAAAAAAAAAAACCAAAATAAACCCCCCCCAAAAAAAGAGGCAAACCACCAGTGCTCAATAGTTTTAGTGCTTTTTTTTTTCTTTTCTGAATTCCAAAATTACATGCCTACAAGCAGAGTTAAAAAACCAAACCAAGAAGTATTCTACAGTACACAGATGAAATCTGAGCACTAAATATCCTACTTTCAACCTATTTCATATGCTTCACGACCCAACAGCAAGTCTCTGAGGTTACATGCCAGCCATTCCTTACGAAAAAGTTCATTTTTGGTCTTTCAGAAAGCAGTGTGAATAATAGCTCTTGTTGACATCAGCCCGTCATAAAAAACATGCAGTGAGAGGAGGTGCATGCAAAACGTGGCCACAATCAAACCCATACATTAAAGGAAAAAAAAAAACAAAAAAGAACAAAAAAAAATTAAAACTGAGAAAGCACCAGTTAAAAATTAACACTTAGATTTTGCCAGATCAAAACCAGCTGCTGCTGGCTGTTGCGGAGCGTAAAGCTAGAGCTAAATCATCATCATTCAGCACGGCAGATGTGATACTCAAAAACATTATTTAGTTTCAACTCCGAAGCTAAATCATGCAAGGCCCATAAACTGTTTTGCTTACATCGTTAAGGGTTAGGGAACTTATTTTTATTCTCCAACTGTAAAACAAAATCGTGCTAAACCAGCAGTGATTTTTTTTTCCAATGGAACCCAACAGTTCACCCTGTGGTGCGCGGTAACTACACTGATTTTAGCCCTTGATACCAACACTTCTTTCAGGTACAGAGGAATTTGAACTCTTTTCTGCTGGAGCTACTCGAGTCTCAGCGCCATCAGATTCCCCACACATCCAAATGTTCTTTAATGTTCCTCAAATCTTCCGCGAGCGGAGACGCAGTATCCAATTCAGCCCAAACACTATGTCACCACTAGTGGATAACAACCCATCGACCGAGAGAATGAACAGCAGTAACACAAGTCCTGGAGGCAGCGTGTGATACAACTTTGCAGTTTTCCAAGTTTTAAAAGACACTAAAGGAAGGTCACTTTCTGGTTTGTCCACTCTCATCTTTACCAAGGAGGAAACGTGACCGTTAATGAGCAAAATCCATAGAATTATTACCGTGTTATAGGTGCAATTTAGAATAGCAAAAATTAAAGTTGTTCCACAGCAGTCCTCTGAAAGGAATTTCACTCTGGTTTTAGAATGTTCCAGGAAAAAGAGCTGGATGTTTAATTTGCTGACTTTTTTCCACCCCCAAAATAAAAAAAAAATAGGCAGGAGGAGTAGTTCAGTGTAGCATTACGCTATTAATAATTTCTTCGATAATGCAAAATGTTGGTAATAACAAAAG
The DNA here is from genome assembly GCF_001431845.1 of Calidris pugnax. Taxonomy (NCBI): domain Eukaryota; kingdom Metazoa; phylum Chordata; class Aves; order Charadriiformes; family Scolopacidae; genus Calidris; species Calidris pugnax. The sequence continues at coordinate 14,385,667 of NW_015090893.1, read as the reverse complement.
TCTCAAAGTTCTTGAATGCTAAAGTGAAAAAAAAAAACCTAAAAAAGCTGTGGTTGTTTTGGAACAAGATGGATGTATCTGGAATAGAAAACTTTTGATGGAACCTGTGTTTGCTAAAGTTGGATAGAGCAGTCTCGAACTGAGACATCTGACTTGCTCTCTAGACAGGACCTACTCACCCTCAAACAAGTTCTAGTGGCACCACCATAAAGTGCACGAACCGGATGCTTTCAACAGCGCGCGACAAACCAACACGAGCCCCCGAGAACCACGGAACCCCACGGCAGCCACCGGCTGGAGGAACACCATTTAAATGGATTTTGAAGAATCTTGTTTGCTGATGAGGACTTCCAGGAGCCGGAGTTTGGCTTTGATTTTCTTGTACTCCCTGTACTCGTCGAGCATCGGAACCCGGTCTTCTTTCTGCACGTTCCTGTAACGAGAAACAGAGCCAAGTTTGAAGAAAATCTTCTCTTCCACACAACAGCAGCAACGTATCTTAGGGCAGATAAAACCATTTTTAGCAGCTTGGTAACCAATAATAGACACATTGTTATATTTTACCTAAAAAGCTGAACAGAAAACCCAGCAGCATTTATTCAGCACAACTGATTATAAATGCTTCTTTTAAATTCTTCTAGAGACTTTATTAACAGGATACAAATACTTTCATTTCACATCCTATATATATATACATTACTGAAAAATAGAAATAAATTTAAGTCGATCTACATGTTCACTGTATGTATGTAGACTGACCCACAAATTGATAGCAGAAAATTATTCTAATTTATTTAAAACTGAACTATAATAATTTAATCTATTAATCCAACTTATTTTTAAATCAACCCTTCATTAAGAACCTCATTACTTGCCATTAAAGTCAAAAGGAATTAACCAAATCCAGGAAGTCAGTGGGATTTATACGACCAATGGGCCAGGAGTTGATAGTTACAGAGAAATAGAGTAGAAAGTGTAGATAAATGAGAAATCTGCCAGTCAGGAACCTGCCTGACCTCTTAAGAGTGTTTTAGTTTTGTTGATAAGGTGATACACCTGGAAAAACCTCCTGTTACACAAACAGGGAAACTTCTTTGCCCTATGTTAAAAACACAGGGGTAATCTGAGGGGGTTTTATATATATAAAATATATTTGTATAAGTATTTTAATTAATTTTTTTTAATGAAAAAAACAACTTCTTCCACTTTCATTACTATGCTTTACAGACTGTAAGGGAGGAGACAAAACTCAGGAGCAGGCGTCCTCTGCTAGTAAAAGTACACCAGGATGTTATCTCCTTCAGGAGATCATTTATACCAGAGATTCATCACAGAATCACAGAATGGTTACAGTTGGAAGGGACCTTAAAGACCATCCAGTTCCAACCCCCTGCCCTGGGCAGGGACACCTCCCACCAGAGCAGGTTGCTCCAAGCCCCATCCAGCCTGGCCTTGAACCCCTCCAGGGATGGGGCAGCCACAGCTTCTCTGGGCAACCTGGGCCAGGCTCTCACCACCCTCACACCAAAGAATTTCTTTCTAATATCTCATCTCAATCTCCCCTCTTTCAGTTTAAAACCATTCCCCCTCATCCTATCGCTACACTCCCTGACAAAGAGTCCCTCCTCATCTCTCCTGTAGCCCCTTCAGATACTGGAAGGCCATTATAAGGTCTCCCTGGAGCCTTCTCTTCTCCAGCCTGAACACCCCCAGCTCTCTCAGCCTGTCCCCACAGCAGAGGTGCCCCAGCCCTCTGAACATTTTGGTGGCCCTCTGCTGGACTTGCTCCAACAGGTCCATGTCCTTCCTGTGTTGAGGACTCCAAAGCTGGACACAGTAGATCTGATCAGATCAGATTCCACTCAGCAACATCCACACAAGAAAGTTGGAAAAAAACTGGCTACAAAATGAGCCCAAAGCTGCTCTCCAGCATCTGGGCTTGTGGTGAACAAACCTTCCATTCTGCTGATAAAACTCCTCTTCAAATTCTCGCAGAGTCTTCCGTAGCTTCTTTTTTTCAGCTCTGGCTTTCCACAGTTGCTCCAATAATTCAGGCCTAAAAATTTCAAGTAAAAGAAAAATACTGTTGGCTATCCAATAAAAATTCAATCCTTGAAAGCAGACCCAAACCCAACTGAGCCAGCTGCACTGATAGTACACTTCTCTTGCTCAGAAGGAATATGCTGTCTGTCTAGCGGTGAAATATTGAGAACAAAGTAGCAGTTAATAAAAGGGTATAAATTTTCTGCTGTTGACACAGCTCAAGTAGGGCTGGAGAAGGTTTAGAAGATACTAAACAAGTCACTGAATACAAAAAGGTCTCAGTGATGCGTGTCAGAGGAGAGATCACTCATCAACCCAAACGCTTCCTGAGAAGTGCTGAATGTGGCACTTCCCCTGACATCAGAGATTTGCTGTCACGACTGAAAGGGCAATAATTGCAACTTCTAGAAGAGAATTAGTCACCTTTTTATTTTCCACTTACATGGAAGCAGCGCGGGTGCTTGACAGCCTGAGGTCCCGGGTCAGCTTCTCTTGACCATCTTCAACATCAGACTCGGAGTTTTCAACCGGGCTCAGAACAGACTGTGTCTGGACAGCAGTTTTTAAGATATCGTTCAGGTCTGCAGACAAACCATCACTTTCCTCCTCCTCTTCCTGAAAGTCAAAGCAGAAATTGCAAACAAATATGAAATATTTCAGTTCCCTATTACAAACACTGGGAAATTGTTGTGGTTTTTTTTTAAATGCGCCATACACACCTTAATTTCTTCAAAAAAATGGGCAGTTTCACCTTCAATGATGGGCTGTAACATCTGCCCCCGCCTCTTGGTTGATGGTGACCCCTGCAAAAATTTGTTTCATTAAGTGCAATTAATGAATGCTGCGTGTGGTCAGAATTTTGTTCAAGTCACCTAACACCTAAAGTTATTTCTTCTTTGAGAAGAATAAAAGACTGCAAACATACTTACAGAGCACAGACTAAATTACCATATAATAAGCCAAAAAACTCAGATGCCCAAAGTATCCTGGACAGAGAAGTAAAAATATCTGAAACTTTAATATTCCTCTTCTTAAAATAAAAAGCACTCACTCTCCGTGTTTTGTAGAAAATTCACAAAGTGCAAAAGCATCTCTGAATTTCGTATTTGCTCTTGTTCCTCCCAAACCAAACCACAGGGAGATTATAAAGGTGAAGTTAGACAATGCCAAGGCTGGTTTTTATCTTCTGCCAGTTTCTCTGGCCTCTGAAGCCCCGCAGCTGAGGCTACTGCCACCCCTCAGAGGCAAAACCCTTTGAGCTCCAGCCCAAAGCAGGAGCCCCTGTGCCTTACAGGTGTCACACACCCCCATGGTGACACCCTGCTCATCCCTGGACAGCACAAACAATATCAACACATGGACTCTTTCAACAGGAGGGAGGTGGAACACAAAAGGCACACGCAGACAGTGACCTGTCAAAAAACTTTAGTTCATGAAAGGTAAATAGATTCCTGCTTCTTTGGACATTTCCACACAGGCTTCAGGGTATGTCGTTAGTTTACAGGGACACCATAAGGGAGCTCTCATGGAAGCAAGTGTCATATAAACCAAAAAGCAATTCTTGAAATACCTGACACTGGATACAGCCAACCTAGAAGCTACCACTGAATAATCCTGGTAATTAGAGAGCTCCACATCTCTCTCATAGGATTCAAAAGCAGAGGCCTGTGAAAAATATTTTACAGAAGCTGCCTACAGCACAGATTAGGAATTATGTTTCCAAGATTTCTTCTGAATTTAAAATCTTTTTGGTTGCCTATCACCCAGCCCTTTATTTCACAGAAAAAAAAAAAAAAAAAAACCACAAGAACAAAAAGAGAATGACTACGATATAGTCATAAGGCTACTGGCAATATCAAATGCATCTCAGCTGAAGAGTCAGATTTTTGAGGTGAGAGATGGGATAAAACTCAACCAGTCAAGGGCACCCCCACCAGCCTCTGACTCAACAGTCATGGAGAAAAGCTTAGGTGTCCAAAAACAACCTGTGTTTATGGAGTTCAAAAAGGGATAGTGATGTAATAGACCTTAAACTGAAATATGACTGCCACATAAAATACATTTTTCTATAAAAACAGCTGCCCAAAAATGTGTGTGCAAAAAAGGAATGATGTGGAACTGGTCCCTTTATCTCAACGTACTACAGCTCAAAGGGGACAGCTAAGAACAGTTGGAGTCAACGTAAACAGCCGATTAAGTTCCTGCTGAGTAAGACACTGCCCGGCTACGTAAATCTGGTAGAGACCTGTCTGTGCGTAAAGAGATTATCTCACGTCAGCCACGCAGTCCTTTCCTTCTAAAAAGGTCAAGTAGCTCATATCAAATCTGTTCTGCTGCAAGTCTGGGTCATCACGTGAGATTTGGGTTCTAGCTCATGAAGAACTAAGCCAGGAGCTGGTTGTCATTCCCCAGCTGTTTCACAGGTACCATAAACAAGGTTACACCAATCTCCTGGCACAGTATGGAGACTTTTCTTCCTCATCTCTTACAAGCCCACAGAGAGAGGAAAGAAAAGAACAGAAAGCACTGCCAAGTGAGAAGGAAATGAAGTGAAAACACCATGGAAAAGCACAGATGTTGTACAGATGCTGCAGATGTTGCTACCGTGTCTGACACTGGGGAAGGATGAAGGAATGAAATGGTTCTGATGGCCATCCTACCCCTCCTGTCACCTCCTGCTGCTGGTGACAGGAACCTGCAGCACAAGAGAGGGGTGAGTTCCACTGCAACTGGTGTTACTATTCTTGGGAGGACTAGAAGCACAGTATGTACTGCAGATCCATAGGTAGCACAGCAACTGGGGAACGTCTCAGCCACAGCAAAAACAGATTATTTCCTTCCACCCAGAACCATTTACTTCCTAACAGCCATCAAGGTCACAGACAGCTTTGAACTGCTCTGCTCTCTGCAGTAAATCAAACGTCTCAAGTACAATGACAGTATCACCTTAGATCTTCCACAAGACAGGTGGATTTCATGGAACAGTGTTACTAACTCCTCTAAAGGCAGCCTAGCAGTTCAAAGGTGGGAAAAAGAATAGAAATAGCATTTGTTTTACTCACAAGAATAGGAGTAATGCTTGCTCTAGTTAACATTTGTTTTACAAGTCTGTATCTGTCATAAAGTGGCTTCACAATATGTCTTTCTTCTCTAGTAACCTGAAGGCAGAGAAACCACAGAATTAATTATACCAGTCACTCAGTAATATACAAGCAAACAAAGTGGTATAGCTCCTCATGCCAGGCCACGTACATTCCAGTTAGGAACATAAAACTACTTTAAATTGTGAATATGAAATCGGGTTTATGCAGATAAGGGGGAATAAGTGGGTGCTTTTTCCTGCTCTCTTTTCTCACTTTAGCTCCCTTCTGTGGGAGGTGTCCCTGTCCACAGCAGGGGGGTTGGAACTAGATGACCTTTAAAGGTCCCTTCCAACCCAAACCATTCTATGATTCTACGATTTTTCAGGAAGAAGTTTTAAAGATTTCCAAAAAGTTAAGGGAGATTCAGTAGAGGCAAACCCTCTATCCTTAAAGACCCATGGAAAAAGAGGCAAAAAAGGGACCAAGAACTAGTGGAGAAGACCGTGTGCCTAGCAATGATGATGATTCCATAGAAATGAGAGGGGAAAAAAGAAAAAGATGAAACTGGAGAGAGATTTTATGTGATTTATTCTCAATTCTAATATGTACTCTAACATAACAAATCTTAAAGGCATTTTCTGCCTAAGGGGACTGTAGAACCAGTGCCAGCATCTCCAGGACCATTATTCTCCCTCGGGTTTAGATGGAAAGGCTCGGTGGGATGTCTATGGCAGCACTGATTCCACAGCCAGTGGGGCAGGTCCAGAAGGCTGACAGAAGAGTAACTGGAAAGATCTTGTGATTGGACTGGTGATGCTGATCACTGTCCAAAATAAAAACCCAGAACTTGAGGCACTAACTGCCAATCACTTACTCCACCTTCCATACCTCCAATCGCGTAAGGTACATGCCACACACTTGGGGGGAAAAAAAAAAAACAAACAAAAACCAAAACCCATGTCTTTTCATTTCTGTTTCTGTGAAATTCAGAATAATATTTCAGGCCTTTTCCCCTGAAATTCAATGGTGTCATTTATTTTTAAGATTTCCCTTTGCCTCACAGACATACAAGGCACCAAACAACACCAATCACTTTGCAAACTCCACTAACCTACTGGTTTGTGGAGAAAGGGCCTATTAATACATACACTTTTTTTTTTTTTTTTTTTAGAAGTCAGTGCAGTCATTTCCTCTGATGGCAACATGGCAACTGTGTTTTGGAGAAGAAAAAAACCCCACAGAGCAGCATTAAATCATAGCATCACTACTGCACAGGAGTTACTGTTGTCTACACACACATTAATATAGTTTGATGAAGTAAACCCAAGTATTACCGGTCGTCCATGTTGACTTTCATAATACAGGAGACTTTTCTGGAGAGATGTTTTCTCTTCTACCAAATGGTCCTTTGTCATTTTCTGTCAGAAGAATAATTTGCATTTAATCAAACACAAATCACTTGAACAGTTTTTCTACGCTATCAGCTATACAGATGCCTCAGCCAAACTTAGTTCAGTTAATTCCATACATCCCACCTTCATCCATTTATAGCTGTCAAATATTGTCAGCACATACTTGTAAATATTTTAGTAAAGAGTGAGCAAGGACGATGTGGTTTATCTTGATCAATTCCCCACAGAGTCTAAAATACGAGGGCTTGGTGAAAGGCTGCTCGACAGAGGCATCACTGTCAATAAAGTGCTATCTGAAGGGTCTATCTCCCTCTGTTATTCTCTTAGAAACAGCCCATCCAGAACCTTACACTTACTTTTATATCTTCTGGCAAACATCTCTCAACTCGTTTTTCCTTCAATCTTTTCAAAATGAGTTCAAGTGTGGCTTCCTTGGTGGGCTTCTTCTCCTTCTGCACAACCCGCGTCTCATCTCCGTTTTCTTCATCCTCTTGGTCAAGAGAGGAACCAAAGCTTTTTGGAAGAGTGTTACTTCGTGGCCTTGTTTGAGGTATGAATTCTCCATCTGAGTTCCTCTGCTTTGCATCTGAAATGAGAAAAATTGCTCAAGAGGTTTAAAGGAAATAACTCTCAGTTCATTTAACTGCAAGAGAAGGAATGCAACACCTTGAACAGGTAAACTGTCTCCTAATGAACTAAAAGCAATGCCTCCAAAATAATTTTATTTTGATTTTTGAATAGTTCAGAATCTAGTAATGGAGTATTTTTACTGCCCTGTAGAATTTTACTGAATGACTTAGCCATTTTAGCCATGTAGATTATTTGTGTTTGTAGAAAACCAGAAACTGTAGCATCCCTTACCTTTTATTTGCTTTCTCAATTTGGTAAGTTCAGTCATCCACTTTAAAACTTTTGGATTGGCTGCAATATCACTATAGGAAGGCTGAAAAACAATATAAAAACCACATTTACACACTAAATCTTGTTTATAAATATTTCTTTCAAGATTTGGTAGTATTTATGCCAGCGAATGCGACCTGTAACATGGATGTCACTCAGTATCAGACCAGACCTCAGTGCCAACCCGAGAACACTTGTGAAAATAAACCTGAAACAAGACATCAGATGTTGCCCCAGAGAGTGGTAAAATGCTTCTGTCTCTCCCCACACCTCCTCTGATACCCCCTCACTCTCACTGCATAAACAGCACTGCCTGCCCTTCTTTGGGCTCAGGAATAACAGCACGTTTTCCAGTATTACTGTTGCAGAGAGCAGCGTATAACAAAATTCTTCTCATTTGCCAACCAACAATTACTGGGTCATGAACTACAAGAAGTAACTTAGCTCCACCAGGCAGTCATTTATTCTGAGTAAAAGCGAAAGTGGTAACTTACCTTACTGTTTTTCTCTTTTTCAAATTGTTCCTCAAATTGCTTGATTTTTTTCTGTAATTTTTTGACAAGCTGATAGGGTGTCTTGTCTTCCCTTTTGTCATCTTTGGAGCTAAAGGATGCTCTTCGTGTTCTGTATTAAAAACATTTTTAAAATGTCATTTAAATAATTAAACAAGTGCAGACAACTTGCATATTTGAGTAACAGATGACTAATTTCAATTTTTTTCTCCAGTTCAAAATCCATTCTTCTCAGGTTTTCAGTCAGAGCTATTTACTTACTGAAGCAAAATGCTTTGATCTGCTGCCTTCAAAGCGTGATGTGTTATTTTTTCCTCTCTAATTTCAGTAATACCCCTAGCAGAAAAGCAGCATGTAAAGTTCAAATACAATAAACTAATGTACCATTAATTACATTATCATTAGAACAGTTCAGATCTTTCTGGTAGCCAGGCTACTTACCCAGGTCACTAGATACTCAGTACTTCTTGAAGTACTGGGCACAGAATAAAGCCTACGCTGGAAACTACCACTGAGCAATCCTTGGTAATTAGGCAGCTCCACTTAACTGTCTTAGGCAAGTTAATAGAGACTTATCTAACGAGTACAGTCTCGATCCCCTCAATCTGCAGGAGAGGACCTGGGTTAAGAACCCCACCTCTTCACTATTCTGCTGTCCCACACCTCTCCCTCTAACAGCTAATCCTTTCCTGTAACCTTTCTGAATGAAGACTTTCCACAGCCCAAATGAAGAACCTGCCCAGACCATCACTGCCCATTTCAGTTGCGATGGTTTGTACAACCTGGGTCTCTTTAGTGGGAGTGGACAACATGATATATGAAAAATAAACCCCAAATTATGCAATGTGAAAATAGACAGACATGTTACTGAGGGAAAAACAAACAATCAAACCAAAAAAAGGCCAAAATCATAGACCAGCAATCCAGTAAAGACTCGTAAACAAAGGATATAAATACTATCTGCAGCCCAGGAAGTGCCATCACAGCAGGTTGTCAAAAGCCCTGACCAGATGCCAGGGAAATCTGTGCAAGTTGCCCTATTTTTAAACTCTTTCCAGCAGCATCTGCCACTGGCCACTTTGGGAGACACGATACCATCCTGGATGAACCTCTGCTCTGACTCACTACAGCAGTTCCCGGGCAGGCAGAATGGCCAAATGGCCACATAATGCTACATTTGACCTTGGCTTTCATGAGAATGGCCACATAATGCTACATTTGACCTTGGTTTTCATGAGGGTCACCAAGATGCTGGGAGGACTGGAGCCCCTCTGCTGTGAGGACAGGCTGAGAGAGTTGGGGTTGTTCAGCCTGGAGAAGAGAAAGCTCTGGGGAGACCTTAGAGTCCTTTCCAGTCCCTAAAGGGGCTCCCAAGAAAGCTGAGGAGGGACTCTTGATCAGGGAGGGGAGCCATAGAGTGAGAGGTGGGACTCTTGATCAGGGAGGGGAGCCATGGGGTGAGAGGTAACTGAAAGAGGGGAGATTTAGATCAGATATTAGGAAGAACTTCCTTGCTGTGAGGGCAGTGAGATACTGGCCCAGGTTGCCCAGAGAAGCTGTGGATGTTCCATGCCTGGAGGTGTTCAAGGCCAGGTTGGATGGGGCTTTGAGCAACCTGGTGTAGTGGGAGGAGAGGCAGGGGGGTTGGAACTAGGTGATCTTTAAGGTTCTATGATTCTATGAGTTAATTTGTATCATGAAAACCCATGAGGTTCTTAAACAGCTGTATATTCATACTGGCATTAACATCTCCTGTTCCAACACCCACCAAATTGCATTAGAAGACATACCTAACAAAAGAAAGTGCTTTGGATGAAGAATCTAAGGTTTCTGGATCATGTAAGAAACGTTGGCTTTGCCCAAAATCCAAACTACGATGCGACAATATCGGATGACAGTCCTCTTCCAAGGGATGGTTAGTCATCCTTCCAGCCTGCGGGGAAAGCTGAGCTTCTCCAGATTCACTGTCCTCCTGCCAAGACTTGAAAGCAGGAAACGGATCTAGAAGATAAAAAGGGGACACAACATGGTACCTTTCTGTTAACAGAATTATAAACAAGAGCCAAAAGGAAACAAAAATGCATACCCAATGCTTAGTTGTATGCTATAGAGGATATGGTGTCATACACAAAGTGGATAAAAACATTGAAATACATCAGAAAGCTACAAATTCCGTCATATAACAATTGAAAGAAAAAGGTACTGAAATGAAGTATGCACACTAGGATCCCTTTTTCAAAGTGTATCTTGGGAGTATGCATCTTTGAACAGTTCAAGAGTGTAAAAGAGCCTTATTTACTTCTCAGAAATCCATAGTTAGAAGAATATATTTATTGTCCGTTGCAATATTTTGCTGTGGAAATTGATTTTTATACCTTACACAAGTACTTCGAAAGATTGTCTTCTTGGTTTTGAAGAAGGTAAACCTGGAAATACCTCTTTAGGTACAATACGTATTTGCTTATGTCTTTTTAAAGGAGTGTTGTTGGGCTTTTAAGTTTAAATCCATCTTGACACCACTGAGAAAAAGAGATTTCTTAATTTGTGGAAGGTGATTTTTTTTTAGGCAGGGGATTCCAAAACAATCAATTTTTTTAAATCTCTATAAAAAGTTAGTTGCTAACATCCCTTACAATTCTCAGGTATGATTGTCTTGCTGTCTAACAAATAGCTGATACGGCCTTCCAAGCACTTTAATTTAAATTCCCACCCCCCCTTTTCCTTTCAGAGCGTGTCTACATTTTCCAGTTCAAATCAGAAATTTGAAAACTGGGTTCAAAGTGTGCAGAACAACAATAAAACCCACAAAGTTTAAAAAAAAAAATAACCCTTGTACCTGCTTTCCATTGTACGTTTACTAAGCATTATTGGGATTTTTCATTTGGTTTTTAAGCCGTAATCTTGCCTGTTTACACAGCACAAGATACAAGAGGGGGACCTTTTAGGAAAAAGTAAACAAAAAACTTGCAGATCAGAATATTCCCCAGATGTAAGGGACAGCAGGTGAAGGGTTAGTTCAAAAGCAAACCATAAACTATCAAAAGGCAGATAACTGAACGTATGGCGAACCATACTTACCCTCCCCTTCTCTCTGCAGATGCATTGTTTTGAAATCAATGAGGGGGAAAGTGATAGGGCATGGTGCTAATAAAATGAAAAAGAATGGCAAAAAATACTAAAGTGAACACACAGCACAGTCAGAACAAACTATACATAACATGTAAAGCAGGAAGATACAGTACCAGGGAAAAACACCCCATCTTTTGGGCCAGGCCCTGAGCACTCTCAGCTTCCAAGCAATTTCAGTGGCAGGTAAGGATGCTCAGTCCTTAGCAAATTTGAACTTTTTACTGAAAAGGTTTACAAAGAACTGACACAGGAATAGTAAAGACTTATTGTAGTTCGGTAAGAGTCACATGCATCCTCACATTAACAAAAGACAAGTCCTAAATAGGCTTTTTTTGCTCACAGCTTGTAAAAAATAGATGGCGGTGATTTCCAAAAAGCAGGACAAATGCAGAAAAAAAATACTCAGAAATATAGATCTGCATTTTTGCCTTAAGCCAGCAAGCATTTTACGTTCATTTTCAAGAACTCTGTTGGTTACCAGACTTTAAGTTTTCTGTCACATAGGCTTTAATAACCCAAATCTTGTAAGAAGATTTGGACTAGTAGAGATTTCTTTCCAAAGCCAATCTCCTCCAGCGTAACGCCACAAGGACTCGCAGTGCCTTGGAAGGCTGAGATCCTAATACCCATTCTCAACAGGCCTGAGGAACAGCCAAAATTCAACTACTTTGCAATGAAATCACACTTCTTGCAAAATGTCATGACCTTCCTACCAAGAAGCTTGTAATATAAATTTATATACAGATATGTTACTTTCTTTTCAAAGAAAGAGTCATAAAATTATTTGGGTAAGTAAAACGAAAGCAACTTTTATGAGCAGATTTAAGGAAATAATGAGAATGGAAGCCACAAACCTTCTGAGAATACGTATTAAATCAGATTAACACAAATAGAGGATGCAACAAAATGTAATGTGCAAGTAAGCAATTAATGTAAATAAAGCACTGAGAACATAAGCAGGTTTGGTTTTGGTTTGGTTTTTTTTGTTGTTGTTCAGGTTTTTTTTAACTTCAGACAAAGAAATTAACTTGGGCAACAAGAATGAAAATCAGGACTTGGTGTCTTTGGATGCCTGTAAATCAGCTTCTGCACGACATGATGTACTCTGAATGTACATATTGCTAGGGCTCAAGGAGGCCAACCAGCAAATATTTTACAAATCTAAGTTTTGTAGTTCAATCACAAGTTGCAAACCTCATCATTTGTAAAAGGGCTAAAAGCGAAGGATAGATTAATGTAGGCAATTAATTGGGAAACCAGTCAACACTGGTGACAAATTAACAAGAAGTTATTACCATTTGAGCTGCAGCAGAAAGCTTTATGTGCTGACACGCTACAACTATACGCTGCACTGTCAAACTACGTACATCCCAGGTACACTTCACTAATTACAATTTTTCTAACACAGCAACCAGAAGTTAAGTGCAGTCGTTCTTTGTTACCAAGGTCTTACTAACATTTGACTGTGCTAACACAGCAACCAGAAGTTAAGTGCAGTCATTCTTTGTTACCAAGGTCTTACTAACGTTTGACTGTGACACACAGAGGCATCTCAAAGAATGGCTGTCCCTGGAACAGCCTGTTGGAAATTAAAATCCCATCCCTGCGTAGTAAATCTGAACTCTATCTACCAAGTTGTATTTGCAGTTCTTAAAATTGGAAACGAGTGGGCTGTGGTCACTGTACCATTGGTGACAGTTCACAGTATTTTAGCAAACTGTATCACTTGTGTTTGTTAAGGTGTGATGATTCAGAATATCAACACAAGGCAGAGGAAACAGGATATAAGGAACACATAAAAAGATAAGTACTTTGAAGAGAAGATATCGACAAGAGAGTTTTGCTCTGGTTACAAAGGGGTTATGTTTTTACTCAAGTAAAACAACACTCTAAACAGTTATTATCACACATTTGAGCAACAAAGTTCAGTAAAGTCACAAGCTTAGGGACTTGCTAAACCTGGAAGGCCATGAAGAATAAGGTTACAAACATAAGGAAGCCTGTCTGAGAGAAAACTGTTTCAAATGTTTTGCTTTTTCTAAAATCCAAACAATGGAGGGAGAAGGGGCACTGAAATAATATCTATCTGCAACTTTAACTTTTATTTGAAAACTTAAAGCTGTTTCAAGTTGTCCAATGACATGGAAACTATCTGACATTCCTGATGTTGAAAACAAAACAACCAAGAGATTTTTCAGAATAAATGAAATATAAATTACTGTGTTTAGTAGCTTAGTGATTTTAAGTCTAACTCAGCTAGTATTAGAACTTCAGTAGCTTTCATTTAAAAAAATAGAAAGGAAAAAACCAAGACATAATGTGAATATTAACAGGATGACCTAATCAGAGAAAGTGGTTTTAAGGATTTGGATGAGAGACTCAGGGTCCTGGGAACTGTAAGTCACTTTTCAAAAAAAAGAAAAACAAAACAATAAACAAAACCAAAACAAATAAAAAAACCCCAACCAAACAAAACCCACAAAATCTCTAATACGAAACTTCAGCTTTTTTCCTTTCTTTAATTGCTCCTTTGACTTTAGTTGCTCCTTTTTTCTTTACAGTTTGTTAAGATCCCTAAGTAAGTTGCAGATAGTTCTGAAAAAAGATGGGACCTATGTCATGACTTGGTCAATCTTACCGTGTGTGCAGGAACGCATTATTCCCATCGAAGTAAAGAAAAAAAGTGCAAGTTGTATGCTGCTTCTATTTTGGCAAATGTTCTATTTATCATTGCTAACTACATTTTGAGCTAAAGGGTAAAAATTACCTTCCCATTTGTCACCATCAGACACATTCTTCAGATCTAGACGCGGTACTTGAACACCCAGAGCTTCCTCAGGAACATTAACGTTGTCAACCCCTGACACCTCTGAATCAGTATTTGCATTAAGATCACATGTCTTGCTACTTGAATCCTGTATTTAAATAACAGAACAAGTTTATTATTATTTAGCAACTGGAAATCAGGTACCAAATCAGTGCCAGTTCCAGCACTTATGGAAACTTTCGGAAAAGAAAAACAAATAAATTCTTCTTTCTTAACTCAAGGAATTATAAACAAGCTTCCCTGCGCCCCCACCAATGATAGTCACTTATTTGCATTACAAACCATTCCTTACACCAGATGCATAAGTCTAAGCTTGCTTTGCTGCCAAAAGTTTCTGTGAAGCCAGATGATGAGAACTCCAACAGAGGTTTTGCAAACCTTGCAGCAGGTCAACCAATGTAAGATGTTAAAAGCTAAATGTATTGGTTTTCTTCACATCTCTATTTCATATAATTTTATAAGATGCTGTGTATCTGTATATAAATGAAATCATAATCTTACCAGAAACACCTCTGGAGATATTCTATCATCGCCACCAAGCAATATACTATTTTCCCTAAAAAGAAGACACAGACCTAGTTATCATTTTAAATACAAATTCTTAATGGACAGTAAATTCTATATGTTGCCTTTACATTTTATTCTTACATACCCTAGTCTAGTTTTAGCAGATATGCAATGTATTTCCTTAAACTGATAATTAAAATTCTGGGGAGGAAAAGTTACATTGCTTTCCCTGCCCTCCCCCCCGTTCTTCACACAGAATTTCATGCTGAAGCACGTAAACAACAACTGGACTTGAACCAAGATGGATATAAAAACAGCTCCGACCTTTATTCTCAATCTGGGAGCAAGTATTTTCAAACTCAATTCAACTCAAACCGAAATTTCAATCAGTGCGGAACTCAAACTGCAAATAAACCTTTAAAATAAAGTTTTCTGGCTAGTCACCATTGCCAGCATTAATTCTTCAATCATTAAGAGCAATAAAATGTGCAAAAATATTTTAAAGAAAATAACTTTTTCTTTTTCTATTTTGCTTGCCCAGAACATGCAGGTCATGATATATAAATAAACCATGATATATATCATATAGGCTTGTACTTCTTTTCTCTTTCAAATGCATAAAGTTCCACATGTTTCATATCATCATCATAAAAAGACAACTCCAACTTATCATCTCTGTTTTCACCTCCCTTACATTACACTGTGCTGTCACAAATCACCAGTTTAGTACTGACTTTACACAGTCTACCATGGAAGTGACAAAAGAAAAATACATACCTTTCCCTATTATCTTCTCCATCAACATCTGCATCTTTATCACATGGCTCCAATAATACATCTGCAGTCTGTTGGCAAAAAGTATGTTTAGAAAGATTTGGGAATGGCATTCTCAGCTGAAAACATTCTGTAAGCATCACTGACCACATAAAATCCTCAAGAACTAAAAGCACAGCTTTTTGCGGGGGGTGGGGTGTAGAAATCATACTTTTTAACCATGCGATATTTTCACATCTAAAGTAAGGCCAGTAACCAGGTGCTTTAATCACTAGAAGCCAGACAATTACTTTCCATCTTCAGGCAAACCATTTTTTATTATTTCTGTTAATTATTAACACCAACAGTTCTACTGCAAATTGTCAATGATAGCATGAAATTTGGGATGACTAAAATCATGGGAGTAAGTAAATCCCAGTCTCGAAAATAACAGAGTTGGATGAAGACTTCTGCTCAGCACACATGAAATGAAACAAGCCTGACAGACCTTCTAAAAGGAGCTACTAATCCCTGTTACTAAATAAAGCAGCAACAGAACTGGAAGGGGATGAAGAAATGCTGGCATTTCTATGACACCATCTCACAAAACAAGTTCAGATGAATACATGGCACCATTTTGTTCACTAGAAGTTGGCACAGGAAGACTGACAACTTTAAGCATTTATACCAAAGCCCAGTACTTGATTTCTTCCAAGCGTCTTATTTGGAAAAATATAAGAAATGAGAAATATAAAATACATCATTTTAAAATAAAAGATTACAACTGGTTTGAGGCTCAAGAACTTCTCACAAGTGATCTTTAAAATGTCTGAACATAAAATAAAGTTACCTGGAGAGTTCAAATATACCTAAGAGTTGCCAGTTTTACACTGCTGAAGGTAATATTCACCCTTATCAGACCAAACTCCTTTATTCTGTTTACGTTATTTCAGACCTCAAGCCAAATTCCAACTCAGGGAAACAATTTTTAATTACAGGGCATTTGTCATACTCCAGCAGATTATTTCCACCCTGGAGGTGAGCTGTGCAAGCCTTGCATAGTCACACTTACTGCAGCTGTGGAAAACAGCAGCTTCTGTTTCCATTTCAGCCCCAAAGCAGAGCTCACGGTCAGACAAGAATACATTATAATAGTCAAAAGTGCCACAGCAACATTTTGTTTGAATAAAAACATAGATTCCAGAAAAGTCTCACAGTTTCACTATGCTCAAGTGTCCATTTCTATCTTTTCAAGTTCACAGACTCAATAAATTCTCCTAGTTAATTTAAGTCTTTAAAGTTTGCTTATCTAGCTTTCTTTCAGGAAACCCTCGGAAAGATTTATGGACTCACAGGCGAGAAGCTAAAACCCATTGTAGCAAGTTCTCTCCATATGAATAGCAAATCTCTCTACCCACAGAATTCATCATTTAGATTTATGAAAACAAAAGTTTTACCAAACAAATAAGGAACTACAGATCTGAACTCTTCATTAGAATTGCTTATTTGACAACTGTGTATGTGCTGTTTCATACAGAGCAGCAGAAACTATATTCTCTTGCACGTTCCTGTTCTACCTGACTTCACTTTTGTCAGCACATACTTTACAGCGTTGCTTGATCACATAAAGATACCCTGAATGAGAGACTGATGCCTCCTTGCTAATAAAAAGTGCTGGTACAGTTCAGGCCATCATTATAAATTCAGGCCATACATACTATAAACCTTCACATTTGATTGTATGTGAAGATCTAATAATTTGCAGCTCAAAGCAAAGCTGAGGCATGTTTGTTGTACACGGCAAGAAATTACTTCAACATTTACAGTTGCTACACTGCTGGGTTTCCAATCAAACCATATACAATACTTGGTATTATTAAATGTTGAACCTCTTCAGGAGGCCACAAGTCTAATTTTGTTTCATTTTTGTTTTGCTGAATGCCTCAAGTGTAAGGATTCTAAGTTTACACATCAGTATGGAGGCACATGAGCTATCAGTGCAGCAGAAGTCAAATACATAAGCAAAGAGGTCCAAGGAGATGTAACAGAACCTCTTTTGACTAGAAAGGAGATGAAGATGCATTGAAAAGAATAGGATGTCTTCATCTACCGTAGAAGAAACTGGAAACAGTCAAAAAAGACTGTAATTAGCTAATTACAAAACCACAACTTCCTAGCACAAGCATAGTCAAGAGGCTGCAGTCTCATGGTGATTGTTACTTCTACCTTTTCTTGCTACAGTAAAAGGTGTGCCAACTGTGGGCTATGCTACAACCCCAGCTCCAGATCTTCTGCTCCTCAGAAAGCCCTTACTAACACAGACAGTGTTCTACCCGGTGCTACGCTCGCTGGTACACTGACTTACCTGAGCAGAAGGAAGGGCTGGTACCTGCAAAAGACCAACAGAACAGCATTAGTCAGGCTCCAAACAAGTTGCACCAAAGTACACAAAAATTTCTCTGTGCACAAAACACACACAGCAAAGACAATTAACTGCACAGAGCAACAGGACCATGTAAGGCTACATCAGAGCTATTAGGAAAACTTGGATCTCTAAAGCATTTTGCTAAAGGCACATTGAAAACTTGGATCTCTAAAGCATTTTGCTAAAGACACATCAATTTGTGATTTTGTGATTTTCTGAGGTCTTCCTCTCACCTGAACGCTTTCTTCTTCCTCAGTTACAGTATCATGTTTCATAGCTTCACTGTCTAAATCAGTGCAAACCAATACTTCAGAGCAGTCTCCTGTGTTCTCACTGCTACCAGTGTCATTATCTTCAATAACATCATTCCTAAAGAAAAGAACAGAAAGACTTCACAGCAAACTGTTGTGCCACCTTTAAAAGAAAAAAAAAAACCACAACTTTTTTTTTTGTTTTCCTTAAACAGGGAAACATCTGGGTTGGGTTTTTTCCAAGAAAGTTATTCTGACCAAAGACACTAGTAATATCTCCATTTTTAATCACCTATGGGCGTGATTAGCATAAATAATATTTAATTATTTATGTAGTTTATATGTATAGGTTTTCTACAACAGTACATGATAGACATATTAAAATGTATTTATTTGATTCTCGTGTTAAGGGTCAGGCATACATCCCCTGCTTACTCTGCTGCCCTAAGGGACAAAAGCACCAAGAGCCAGAAGCAATGACATGTTGAAACCACCACACCTGGGTGAAGCTGCTGTGGCTACACTCCTCTCAGTACCCAAGCCAGCTAGTTTATGGCCAGTATCACTATGTTCCCTTCCAGGGAGAAATCCCATTATTTCTATCGTTTAATCTTCCTAGAATTCAACTTCAGGCTTCTAACAGCAGGACTGGAGTAATTTACACCATATTTATGTCCATATATTCTTTACTTGTCACCATTCTTGTTACCACATGATTCTGTAATTCATCACAAGCCTTTGAATCCCTTCTCCTCCTCCTCCTCGCTCAAAAAGGATTCCAAACTACTTTAAAAAATGCTCCTCCTCTATCAGATATATCGATAGTAAACAGGATAGTTCGGAAATTAACATTTTAACTCCTTTATTTTCTTAATTCTGGCAATTATTTTAATTTAGTTCTAATAAATTTGCCCTGGATCACTGCTTTTTTTAGTTCTTCATTTAATCCTGTATTTGCCTTGTGCACAGCCTGCCGGAGGCACTGCTTTAAAGGACCCAGACAACCTCTTTCAAGAACGCTATCATATATCCTCTATTACGGTTAATCCACAGTGGAATGATGATCAGAAGCATTTGAAATAGTCACTGTGCCAGAAGAGTATATCAGTTTCAAACCTGCAGTGACAGTACTTTTAGCCTCTGCTTCTGTGAGGTCAGGCAGCCTTTAAAGCACTTATGCTGTAACTAAAGGAATTCGGCTCCAACAGGTCTTTCGGGCAATTACCCACTTATAAATTACTTCAAAGACATTAAATCTCTAATACTAAAACTCAGTTTTAATTACTTATTACCAGCAATGATTATTATTTTTATGATCAACTGCTAACTTTAGTCTGATCTTGTCACAGATAAGAGATCTTATAAAAACAGTAAAAGTTGAACAATTCAGAAAACAGCATTAGACTCTGAGTATTTCCCGTGTTTCAGGCAACTTCAGCAACAAAGGACTTCAGGTACTGAAGTCCTACTTAACTACACATTTTTGGAGTTTGGGTATGAATCACGACTATTTATTTTTAATAAAGCACCAAAATGTACCAGCTTCTCAATGCTGCCATGGCAGTCACTACACTCAAAACATGGCAAGATTTACAATGAAAATAAAAGCTGATCAAATGAGGCTGAAACACTAAGCAAACAGACCCACGGTGCTCTTTCTACCCATTTTTAGCTCTTTCTTTAATGGTGGCAGCCAGAGCAGTAGAATAGCTATGTTGACATGGAAAGACCAGGTAAAAAAACTGCTACAGCATCTACAAGAGCTTTCATATGGTAAAATTGTGTCTTAAGTAACATCAGCGAGGTAAGAATGAAAGCACTTGCGTAAATTTAAGTTCTTGTGCTCTTTGCACAAAATTAAGCAGTGAAGCAGTTACACTTCACAACATTTTTAGCTATAAGAGTAATTTAAAATACTTCAAGAGCTGTTGATTACTGGCAGCTGATGGAAGGTGATTTGGTTTAAAATATGAAATAATACTTCAAGAGCTGTTGATTACTGGCAGCTGACGGAAGGTGATTTGGTTTCAAATATGAGATAATTGAATAGCAAAAGTCGTTAACTTTTGCTTTGGGTTGAGGTGAGGGAACGGGGCAGTTAGTGCTAGAAGAGTTAATATACACAACCCTATAGAATTCATTAAGATAGAACAAAATCTTACTGGTTGTTAGATCCTTCCTCATCCCCGCTGGGATTTTTTGCTTCACTGTTACAGCCCAGTCTGTGTTGCTGTATGTGTTTAAGATCGTTATCTAAGCTGCTCTGCAGGTCGAAAAGGTGCTGTTCCACAGCTGCTCTAATTGTTCTTTCTAGAATGCTAAAAAGAAGACAGAAAAATCATATTAAGCACTCTCCTTTTGCATTGATCTATGCAGAAAGACAAAGATAAACTTTACACACGACAGAAGCCTTTGATGACAAGTATTTCAAAGCAAAAAGAGTCTAACTTTTGCAAAAAGGCAGTGGAAATTATGGCACCTTTTATTTTAGAAGATTCACATAAAGTATTACAAAGACTATTAAGAGTATGACTAACTTATTTTTTGATAACTATACACAAAAGATTTATAGAAGCCTAATATGTTAATTTGACAGGAAAATTCTGTGTCAAAGTCAGCCCTGGAGCAGATACCAGTGTAGGGGTTACAGCCAGTTGTGCTGAACGGGGCTGTCATCGGAAAAGGCAAGAGCCAACAAACAGCAGAGAAAATGAGCAAGTACCGGATGGAGGACACAGGATATACCCAAAGATACAGCCAGAAAAGAACAGCATTCTTTAAAAGCTGGCTACTCTGTTAAGTGCTTCTTAGCCAACTCATCCAAAGTACGTAATTAGGCCTATAAAAATCCTCCTGGAAGAATCCTAAATTACTTCATCCCATTTTTAACTCTGGAATTGTGTGTTTATTTTTCCTCCTCATTTAGACACACTATTCCACTAAATTACACTCAATATTAACAACTAGAAGTGGTGCTAAAAATACAATGTGAATGCTATCATAATTTTGAAGTCAAACACCTATGACACATCTAAGTATAAAACCAAAGTGGTCTGAAATCTAGATTCTGCTGAACTGTGCTCTCCAGCTTCTGCAGTCAACAACGCTGAAAGACTTGAGGTTTTTCCTGCTTTAGTGTTAAAAACCATAAGTGAAATACTCCACACTAGAATATGTTCATTCATAACTGCAATCAAACCTACTGCGTTTCTTTTTCTTAAAAGCAGACCTATCTTCTATGCATGTCCTTGTAACAGCACAATTCAAACATTTTATACTTCCATCATACTTACTCTGCAGAGGCTGGCAAGATACTTATGGGAGAGATATGAGCACTGCAATAAAGAAGAAATAAGTTAATGCAACGCAAACACTTATCACACTAAATGTCTTGAAGTCAACAGAAAGGAACTTAGAAAATACTTTAAGACTGCACGTAATACAGCTAATAAAAGTACATATGTAAAGAAAACACTGTTTTGCAGTCCCTTTATTATTTAGATGAAGAAATCTGAATAAACACCATCACAAGACAGAAAGCTGTAGAAGCAGCAATGCAGATTTCTGTCTCTCAAGAGCCAGCACCCAATACATTAGGAAGCTGTAAGCTCTCAGATGTTCTGTCATTCCCATGGGAAATACTAATCACTTAGTCTCCAAAGATTTCCTGACACCTTGCTTAAGAATGCAGATTTTAACCTTGCTGCCTAAAGCAAATTCCAAATTACTCTGCTTTCCTCCACAGTTGCAATTCGTAGAGGTTCTTCCCGGCCTGTCAGACTGTTGCATAATTTTATTTTGCAACCAAGTTCAACAGATCTGCAGAACTCTCCAAGGACAGTTTCACTTCAAGAGAAAGGCAGGTGCCTTCCAGAAGTTTGGAGACAGGAGTTTGCCATTTGTAAAGCATTCAGAAATCTCCTCACACAAGACACTTCAGCCTAGAACATTATACTCCATGGCGGGGGACAAAGGGTGGAAATCAGTGCAACTAACTCAAGTGATTTCAAGGAAGTTCAGTCATGTGTATGCCCTCCCTCTTCAATTTTCCATTAATATGATCAAAATTCAGACATTATTAACAGTAAATTTTAGACAAATGACTAAGAATGAAATAAAAGAAGAAAATGCTACTGTAAAGTCAATCTTATTAGAAAATAATAAATACTAACTTCACTTCAACTAGGAGGTGAGGAGGGAGGTAAACAAATGCTTTTTCTTTGTATTATATATATATAACTAATAAATAGCTGAAAAATAAAATTTTAGTCTATTCTTTACCATTCAACAATACTGTCGGCAGCCAAAGTTTATTTTAAATATTATTTTCATGAATGCATAAAGTAAACCTTGAAATACAAGGGAGGTTGCCCCTCTACTGTGGAACTGAACAAGTACTACCTCTGGAAGAAAGCTTTGACTGATATTAGTCTGTATACTGTCTCTCTTGCTTACTCAAGAATAGTTTTAATACAGCAAGGAATATCTTGGTTAGATCTTATCAAGTTTATGAGTAGCTCCACCACCAGAGAGGCAAGATAATTAGACCACCTCAAGCAGACTTTCTGTTTTTTCGTCCTCTAAGTGTACGAAATACAAGCAATAAAGGACTTTCAATTAAACCAGGTGATAAGGAAAGTAGTTAAAGTATTTATTTAAAAATAATTATACCCTTTTGCCTTGGACAACTTGTACTGGGTCAATAGCAAAGTGTACTGTATTTAAACACCACTATGGAACAACTGAACAAGCAGGTGTTCACAGAAGTTTTTAATTATTTTTTTTTCTTAATGAAAACTTGACTTGGAATCAAGCATGCTTTATGATTTGTGTGTTTGTTTGCCCAGGTGGTGAAAAAACAAGGCAGATCCATTCCAAATGTTTCGACAGAACGGGCAGCTCTAAACTGCTATTTCAAAATAGACACTGCCACATAGCTTTGGAAAATTAAAACACCTGATGCCAAAGCCAGATCCTGTAGCCACTAATTTCAAAGCTTCTGGATCAAACAACTGAGGGTGAACGCATTGACATTTCAGTTTTTTCTTTCAAACACAGAAATGGTAAAAAGTTTATAACTTAAGATTCAATTTACATTTCATTGATATTTCTGTGCACAGTTCAGCATTGCCATAATACTTGTAGAAAGTGTTTAAGCTTTCTGACAAACAGATTTTATTTGGACAATACTTGAAATAAAAAAATTAAGATATGAAGCTGTAAATTCAGCCCCATGAATAAAATAAGAGAAGGAGCATGAGCAAGAATCTCAGAGGAAAGAACAGTAAGATTTCAAAACACAAAAAAATGCTGGTTTAAGTATCCAATCTCAGTATTTTCAGTAAGTTCTATAAGAGCTGCATTATAACAGGTATGCTGACTTTCTAAGAGTACCAATACATAGTTTTACAGATTGAAAGCTATTTACTGTTATAAAACAGTCACTCCCAGAAAGTGGGGGGGGGGGGGGGGAGAGGGGAAGAAGGGAATCGGAACACAGGACACTGCAACACTCTAGTTGTAAAAGAGAGCAAAAAATTCAGTCAAGGGCACAAGTACAAATACTATTTATAGGAAACTGATGACCTGGAATCCTTTTTATTCCACCACTTGAGACAATGAGGAACTGTGTCAGAAGTGGGAAGAATCAAACTCATCTCCAAAGAATCCAAAAGATTTCAGACAGGGTTCACAACAAAATTTTCCATCTTACTGCGTAACCTTCAGCCCCCACCGTAGGATCGTTCACCAGTGCTTTTACTAAACACCTTTAGATGCATTAGAGGCACTCAGCAAAAGATGTGCATAAATCAGCAGTATTGCAAAGCCTGAAAAATCCTCTTACTACGTAAAGAATATCTTACGTCTTCAACTAATCACTTTAGCAATTAAGCACTTTTTGAAAGAAATGTGTCAATCGCTCTTAGCTGAAAATGCAGTACAACTTCCGACCCGAGGTACCACAGTTCAAGGATATTTTTTAAAAGCTGTAATTTATGCTGCTACACAGTCTTAAATGCAGCATGACACAGCAAGACACAGAAAGGTAAACATCTTTGTTTCATAATGCTACGCTCAGTCGTCCCCCCTCTCCTCCCCCTGCTGAGAATCCCGTCTGCACTGTCTCCCGACCCATAAAAAGTCCTGGTGAAAATGTACCTTAAGATAGAGACATACATTAACTAGAGAGAAAACATTTCAAAGTTTTTCTTGGTAATCTACTGACTGTACATAGATTCTTATTTCCTATTAAAAAAAAATAATTGTGAAACGAAATAATGTCACAACTATCTCCAAAATACATTTAACCTCACATAATTTTAAATTTAAAAATAAAAAAAAGTCTTATTTGCAAGCATATCAAAGCAACGTTTTCCCTTTCAGATATTTACCTGTGCAGCAGAACTTTACAGGCCATTCTGATTATTTTTGCTATCCCAAACGAGCACTTGACGTAAAGCTGCTTCATTTGGGAAGCAGGGAAGCGCGGCGCGGGCTGGTGGCTGTACATGCTGCTGGCTGGGACGCAGCGCCTGCTCGACAGGCAGCGCTTCTGGAGGGCTGCGCTAAACCCTGCAGTCTAAATAGAAATAGACTGCAACATGAGGTCACTCCTGACAATAAGCTGCCCAATCAACACTTGAAAGCTCTCCTAACGTGCCGTCCCTACTTCCATCCTAGAAAATCTGTCAAAAGGCAGCTGGATGTTAGAGAGAGCCCTAAACTAAAAGAATAACATATTTTCTAGCAAAAATTTAGGCCATTCTAGCAATTAGCCTTATTATATACACATTTTGTCTCTCTTTGTTGGTGTTAATATTATTGCCTGTCTCTCACCGATCAAAAGAAGGTTAAAAAAATATCACACAAGCAGTGAGGTGCTCACCCTTGTCATTGCATTAAATATAGACAAAGTTCTGTTTACAGAACTCACTACTTGCCACAGCTCATATTTTTATACACATAATTTTGAAAAGCCCGAAGAACATATCAAGAGTTTTTGTATTAGGCTTTGGACTGACAATATTTGAGATGAAATGCAAAAAGTAAAGCAAATACTGCTTGGCAAAGCGCAGTGATGAAAAATTTGGAATAATGACAGAGAAGGATTCTAAAGTGATTATTTCAACAGAACATCTTAAAAGTCAGCTGCAATGCTGAGTCAGTAATTCCTTTCTCCAAAAGTCAGGACAGCAAAACTGGAAGAGCCCTGGTGAAAAGGCTTCTGGTAACAGAGACTATGATGTTTCCTTTCCATACACAATGTCAACTCGTGTGCAACAAATGCTCCCTGTTTCGGTAATGGGCTTAAAGATCACTCAACAGGTTTATTTTAAATACCGTTTTGCAGCAGTCAGTAAATCAAACTGCATTAATGATTATCCGCATTCTCACCGGATCTCCCTCACGCTCAAAGTCAAATTAACACCACGCAGTGCCTGAAGGTCATGTGTTTCAGAAAGAACAAACAGAAAGAGTAAAAAAAAAAAAAAGGCAGTGAGCAAAATCATGAGCAAGTTACAGTCCAAATAACTAGAAGGAAGGTCACACACCCCATTGAATGAACCAAGACCAATCTTCAGCATGCAGAACATGCAATCTCAGCATTCTTTTCCTTCTCTCCAGAGACCAAAAATATACAGATACTCAGTTCCCAAAAATCTGACAACAGCCAAGAGGCAACAAAACTACAGGTTAAGGAACTGCAAGAATCATGCTTAAGTTCTACTTCTCCTCTCTCCTTTTTCAGCCGCTGCATGTCAAGACAGACATCCCAACAAACTTGCATTAACGTTGTTTTTTTAAGATTTTTTTTTTTTTTCGTCAAGAAACAACAACAAAAAAAGGCTATTAAATGCATACTACAACAAAAAAAGGCTATTAAATGCATACTATGAAAGCCTTTAGGTTTGGAAGAATATTTACAGTATTTATAGTGGTTAAAAGTTTAATAAAACCTACTTTTTCTCTGGGTATTTTTTTGTTTTGGTTTGTTGTTTTTTTTTACATTTCCTGCAGTTGTTCTGGTTTTACAGTCAAAATTCTTCCTTCTTCTACAGGATTCCTCCCCACAAATTATGTAAAATGCCGACCATAATTAACGCCTATTAATTTTTAATTAACCCTAAACATCCAGTAAAAAATGTTTTTCTCTTCAGGCTATCAAATTTAAACTCTCAGACATGTTGAGTCTGTCACTACTGCTGCACTTACACATTCCACAAGCAACTAAATACCTGTGAATAGTTAAATTGCTTTAAAGCTTTAATTGGAAGAAGCAGCACTTTTATAGGTATTCCAATTGCAGCAACTATTTCTTTTCATTTAAGTCAAACTAAAATTAAGTAGCTATATTGCTGAAAAGGATAATTAACAATTTTAAGTTAAATTACAAAGCAGAATTATGTTTCTCTCATTATTTGATATTTTACAAATTCCTGCAACGAGGTAGAAGGAAATGTGCAGCCAAGCTGCTGAACAGATTTCAGCCTGAAATCCACATTCTTGAGACAGCGAGTCTTAAGCACTAAACTTACCCTGAATTTCCCTGGCATTTCTACTGCTTTTAGTCACACTTTTATTATAGATTCTTCCTCATCTCTCCTCACAAGTTCTTACATGCAGTGCCCACACCTAACACATCCTGTAGAGCTATGTAAACTATAATACAAGTAAAGCAGCCTTAAAAATTAAAACTTGTATGCTACAAGCAAGTAAAACATAAACCTCTGTATTACAAGCAACCCATTCTATGAAGTCTCACATATAACCTTCCAAAATGTCATCTTGAAACTGCTCAAAATTTCCTCCACGTTGCTCCTACTAAAGGCTTTTCTAGAATATCTACATTCCAACCTAAAAATCATTAATGGTCACTATCATCCCACTTACTCTCCAGTATCCTTTTGGTCATATATAGTTCCTCTTTATGCCTGGTGTTTTCTCTCTCTAGCGTTGTCAGGAAGTAATCACACCTAGAGTCTTCATTACTTGTTTATGAAGTATATTGCACTGTACTCAAGGGAAATAAGAAACTACCTTCCTCATTTAACACCTGACAAAACTGCGCATAAAAATCCCTGGACAAACACATTCTCACAGGTTTAGGAACGAATTAGGGTCATGTAAGGACACATCTCTGCTCGCTAGCATGTGACAAGAAATAGTCCTAAGATTTCCCACTGAAAGGGAGTGGTGGAAAGATGGCACAGAATAGATTTGCATCTACCAATATTCAAATACTTTTTAATATTTCTGCTACAAAATTTACTGTTGAAATACCACTTTATGGTTTCACTAAAATATGCCTTTCTTCCCTTTCTCTGCACAAATCACCATAGTTAATCCAATCTGCAGGCATTCCTCTTCTGATTTTGGGAATAGTTATTTTATCCCATATTTTCCTACAAGAACTGCACTTGCTTCTAAAGCTTCAGTTTGTAGACACCACCACTTACCTTAAAAACCTGACAGTTTCTCTCTCTCTGACAGAGCAGACAATACTCCAAACTTTAAATCCAACCTCCAAGGCAGAAACAAGTTACCTTGTTGATGCTGTAACGCTCCTGGAATCCGAGAGACTCCCTGTCATATCTAGATGCACCACAGCTGGCCTTTCATCAGGTTTCTCTGTGCCATCTTCTGGAAGTTCTTCAGACTGCTCAAGCTTTACATCTTCCTCCTCTTCCAAGAGATCATTGATCTAAAAAAGATTGAATCACAGTTAGTGGCTTGAAAAGTTCTTTTAAGAGGTCCAGGTGACCCCACCTGGAGTACTGCATCCAGCTCTGAAGCCCTCAGAGCAGGAAAGCCATGGAACTGTTGGAGTAGGTCCAGAGGAGGCCACAAAGATACTCCGAGGGCTGGAGCCCCTCTGCTCTGAGGAAAGGCTGAGAAAGTTGGGGTTGTTCAACCTGAAGAAGAGAAGGCTCTGAGGAGACCTTACTGCAGCCTTTCAGTACTTAAAGGGGGCTTATAAGAAAGATGGAGACAAACTTTTTGTGACAGGACAAGGGGTAATGGCTTTAAACTAAGAGAGGGCAGATTTAGACTAAATAAAAGGAAGAAATTTTTCACAAAGAGTGGTGAAACACTGGCCAAGGTTGCCCAAAGAGGCAGTAGATGCCCCATCCCTGGAAATATTCAAGGTTAGATTGGACAGGGCTCTGAGCAACCTGATCTAGTTGAAGATGTCCCTGCTCATTGCAGGGGGGTTGGACTAGATGACCTTTACAGGTTCCTTCTGACCCAAACTATTCTATGATTCTAAAAGAGCAGGAGAGGTATAAAAACATGCGTAAGAGGAGAGTATTTTTCAATTTTAGAAAAAAAAGTCACACTAGGCTTGCTTTCACCTAAAATCCTACATTCCACATCATTAAAAAGGTACATTTTCCCTCTGTAATTGCAAGAGGATGTGCCAGTGAAGCAAGGGCAAGCCCACCCACGCACAGTTGGCTGCCAGTGGGGCCGTGCCCAGTGGGGACAGTGGCTCTTCTGTACTACCCCTGGATCAGCCAGCAAGGAAGCAGGACCCAACAGAAGTGCACTGTTGACATCTGGTGGAGACACCACGAAATTAAAGGGACATCCCAACAGACCTCAAATTTAGGGGTGAAAAAAAAACCCAAAACAAAACCAAAACACACCATCCTGACTGTTACACTTGGGAAAACCTTTTGCTAAAACATAACAGACCTCAAATTTAGGGGTGAAAAAAAACCAAAACAAAACCAAAACACACCACCCTGACTGTTACGCTTGGGAAAACCTTTTGCTACAACACATCATGACCCACAGACAAGTCATTAATTTTAAAGCACAATAGTATAGATCAATTAACTGTACTTTAAAGAGCAGCCATCCCAACCTAAGCTGACAGTCCTCAGCCTCGGGTTGCAAAAGTTTCAGCCCAGCTTTATTTAACAGCCTCCTGCATGCAGCAGGGCTGTGTCAGTTCTCTGTGCTAGACATATTCCTGCAAAGAGCTCAAGAGACAGCAAACATTGCAAAGCTGCAGCGCTCTGCTGGAAGAGCCAGCAGAGCAGAAGCTGCTCAATCCAGAACTTGCAGCCCACGCTTGGCAGACCAGCCCCATGGGTGAGGTGTCTGCTGCAGTGAAGAGGAAGCAATCAGCTGCCCTAGTACTTGCCTTACTTGTCTCGCCAGAGGGGTTCGTGGGATAGTTAGGCTTTAAAAATTCAATACTTCTTGTTACCTTCCTTAGCAACTGCTGATTATTTACCCTTTTTCCTCTTTAAAGAAAAAACAACATTTGTTAAGCCAAAAATGTGTCGTGAGGAAAGGCATAAGAGTGATTGATAATCGATACCATGGATGGGTGGATGTGGCAACCCTGACAGTTGAATGCTAGGACCCAGAGCTTTTCTATTCTACTCAACTTTCTTTCTCTTATTTCAACACTTTTCCCCACTAACGTCAAGATGATATTTTGAAGTTTTAGAATCAGAAACACCACTCAAAAATTTTGGCATAGGGAACCACCACTGATATCATCATCAGTGGAGCGCGAGACCCTGCATGTTTCTGTAAGACACACCTAGAAATACTATTGACCAAGACCAACAACAGCTTGGTTCTGCGTTCACTTAAAAACCAGTTCTCCTTTCCTAAAAAGGGAATTAAAAAGCTATCCTGTTTATATAGCATAACAGCATCTATGTTGGGCAGGATATCATTGTTGGTTTAGCTCTTATGTGTTCTTCTATATAGCATAGCTATACTTACTAAACAGCAACAATTTTACAAGCATATCTATGTTAAGAAAATGCATTTAAGGAAATATCAGGTTTTATCATTTTGCAAGAAACTACTGAAAAGCATACTAAAGAAACTTATCTTTCACATAGATAAATATGTATAACAGTTACTTAAGGGATAACATACAGCCGTTTAAAATATTCTTACCTGCTCAGTGATTGAGCTTAAATCATTAGTAGATGAAAAATCTTCCTCTTCATTTTCAAAGAATTCATAGTAGTTCTCCAGAAGTCCCGCCATTATTCTGCTAACTATTTCTTGTTCTTTCAGATCCTCCACATCTGTGTAAATGCTGAAGAATTCAACACTGTTTTAGTTTAAAAGTCTAAATCCAACTGTTTTCCCAAAGAACTCCTGTGAATGGCTTCTGTGACTTCACACCATTATTCCCAATCCACTCTGAACACAGACCTTTAAGCCTTCCTTCACATTCCTGCATTATAAATGGTTCTACTAGTTTATATTTAAAAGTGAGGAAGTAAAAACTATTCAGTCAATTAAGTCATCATGAGGAATGTTTATAATTCAAGTGTTTCCCTGTAGAGAGAAAACCCCAGTACGCGTTGTACTTTAACAGCCATCTCCCAGCACTGCTTTCTTGCTGCAAATAGTCTTATACACTATCTCTAAAAAATGTGAACCTCAGTATAATTACAGTAATGCAATATCAAATCAGTGGTTTCTAACACCACAACTCATAGACAAGCTGTTGTTTAAATCCAAGCAAAAATTGTAAGACAAAACTGGGGTGAGGGGGTGGAAGGAACAGAAAAGAAAGATATTGCCCAAAATGTATGGTGTACTTACTGCTGTTACTCATGGACTAGGAAAGACTTTATAGACTTCAGATCTACACCATCAAATTCACATAAAAACACTGTATGAACTTTTATAACCAACTTACTGAAAAACATCCGGGCCAAAGACTGCAGCTAAAGAACTTGCTGACCAAATTTCTTCATGATGTGATGCTACATTAGCTAAAAATTTACACAGAAACTTTAACAAACTGTAATTAACAGGTGGAAGCTGCTGCAAGAGGAACCTCAACTTTCTTCCAAATTCATCTTCATTATTATAATCTGAAAAAGATAACAAAAATATTTTAATCACAAAAAGTAAAATATCCGTTTTTTCACATTTGGTATTGATCAACTTTTTGACTTTGACAACAATTACTTACCTCTGAAGTACAACCACAGCCAAAAATGTCAGAATTTGACCTGCACTTGTTTGGTCTAAGATTTTCATACTAAATTTCTCTATGGAAAAAGGACACTCACCACCCCCAAACCCGAAGTATCCAGCCCATGTATCTGAAGACCATTTATAGTGGTAGTACTTCGTAACAATCCATCTGTCCCCGCTTCTCATCCTCTCATTTCAGTTTCTGGATTAGTCTCTTCCTCTCTGATCTTTCCAAGAGAAGCCAATAACTCATTTCCTGTTCTGTCACTTTTCTTCAATGATGTCAGAGGTTTGGAGGGGTGGTGTAGAGGTGGAGGAACATAGCAGAAAAAAAACCCCTCCCCAGTCAACTCCATAGCAGAGTACCGTCAGGTTACTTTCCCTAATGATAAATTAAATTTAATTTCTTCTATGAAGCAGAAATTGATAACCTAAACCAATGAGTTCCACCATATTTTCCTCTGCAAGCCCAATCAGTAGTTTTCAGCATGTTTTCCCCAATTAATGCTCACTCAGGGTTCTGATTACATAGGGATAGCTCCTCCATACCCTTTCACTTACCACTTTAATATAACAATTGCTTTGCAGAAGAGCTCGAGATAGCAACAGCTCAAGAGATAGCGAGCCAACTTAAAAGCTAGTTAAAACTTTCTGCATTTCAGATGAGCTAATCACTTTGTCACTTTCTCCTCTACAAGCATCCCCTTCTCTACTCCCTTTTGTAATACTTAACTAATGAATACGAGCAACCTCAATGCAATCATCCTAACACATACGTAGCTTGAAGCCTGCCGATTCAATTCCAGACCCAAAGAAGGATCACCATCAAACTTCCTTTTTCTCACCCTACATATATCCTTTGTCTCCCCACAAATCTTATTTGCTATGTTATCAGCCTTACAGGCAACAAGGTTCAAATAGTTTATAATTGTCAGTATCTAATACAGAAATTCCATATAAAAAAAAAGTCAGGAAAGGAAAATGGGAGGAAAAAAAAAGTATACTAACAGACCTCCCCTTCTTTCTCAGACATTTGAAAACTCTTCTGAGATTAGTTAGAAAAGGAAAAGGATGTTTGAAGATGATGAGCATCAGCCTCTCTAAGATGAGAGGAGCTAAGACATCCTGGTCCTTAATACCAAATCAAAGAAGCGAGTAAATTCCCTGTTGAATATGTACAGTAACACCAAACATTAACTGTGCAGGACTTCATTTGCTCAGTGAACACCTACAGGATTTGAACACTGATAACCAGCCATAGAAAAATAGTTTTCATTAACTGTGCAGGACTTCATTTGCTCAGTCAACACTGATTTGAACACTGATAACCACTCAACATAGCAACACAGTAAAAATAATATATTATTGTTAGTTTTTACTCTGGAAAGGCATATAGGAAAGAGAACAGCAAAACAGAACCTAAAAAAATACCCAGTAAAAATAATATATTATTGTTAGTTTTTGTTCTGGAAAGGCACATAGGAAAGAGAACAGCAAAATAGAACCTAAAAAAAATACTGTCACAAAGTAGGCCTTCAAAAAGAAAGAAAGCAGGAGAGAGAGGTGATGGTCAGACCACTGCACACACACACATCTAAATGTTTTGTCTAACCAATCTGTCCTAAAATTTAGGATCTAAACAACAACCAGAAACCTGAAGTGAGGACATTCTTATCTGTAACTGAAGTCCTCTGACACTAAACCATGGATACAAACTTCTGAGACACATGAATTATTAGTGCATTGGGGTCCAATTCACACTTTAGGATTACTAGGCTTGCACAGAATGAGCCTCAAAAGATGACTATAGTTATACAACAAGGTGTGACCTAAAGTTGTTTTGAGAACTAAGCTTAACCTAACGATACAGAAGGTCTGCTGAAGAGGGAAATAGCAGAAGTAACATGGATCCAAAATTATTACCACCTTCTGCATTTCTGTAAGCAATTCCTCTCCCTAAAATGCAGTTGATATTGTAATTCTGGAAACCAGCATAGATATGTCTAGGCCACAGTCAAAATACCGAAAGTCAAAACCCGAGTAGCGGAAACCGAAACTCTAATTTTAGTATCAGGAAACATTATTTAAAAGTTTATGTGGTTCGATTTCCTTGGTACAGATAAAGTGAGTTCAGAAAGATTTAAAGATATTTTACACTTTAAAAGACAGTAAGGACAATAAGCTGCAAGTTTAAGTGAAGTTTCTCTGCATATTTAACAAAAGGGAACTAAATGGAGACTTAGATGCCGAAGAGCAGCTCTTTCCCCAAAACAACCCACATGTAAATCCTTCCACAGTTATCTGTTCAAAGATGGAAAATCCCCAACTTCACACTGAATTGTACAAGTTGTAGAAGGGAATTGCACTGAATCTGAGTTGCATTTCCAGTCCTGATAAATAACATTGCAAATCATGGTGCACAGCAGTATTAGCTGAGCAAACTGCAGCATTTGCATTACTGTCTTCACAATCCTTTTGTTATTTATTATCTTTTTCATAAGGAAAAAAAAAAACAAACAAGCAAACAATAGTTTACCACCTACTTAGGTCCAATGAACCATGACATTAGCAATGGAAACCAAACAGCAGACATATCACTAATGAAATTCCACATCCACTTCAGTTTCTCATTACTGCACAGGACAAACAAACAAACCTTCAGCCTTATAACAAGTTTCTCTGGTCAGTAGATTCCAAATATTGTTTCCAGCACACTATTTCCTATTTAGTGCCTCACACATCAGTGCTCAGATACCCACCCCATGTTCAAAGTTTCAGGATACACAGGCTACAAGGAAGGAAAATGAAGCAGCTTCATGCTGCTGCAGATGACCCTCCAGTTCAGAGCTCAGTAAATTTAGTGTAACAGCATCTGAAATCTGTGCTCTCTACTCACTCGTCCTACAAACCGATTCCCTCTCCAAACAAACAGGACTGCAACGAGCATTATCAAGTTCTTATCAGGAATAAACTCAACAACAGAAAATAAAATCAAACAAAAAACGTGCCTCTTACAAAGCAAAACAAGCCCAGCACTTGAATAAAAGTACAAACTGACACTGGAAAATGAGTAACACTCCCACAGAGCGACAACCAGCAGAACTGTTAGCTTTGTCACAGGGTGCAGAACTTAGACACCAACTAACCCTTCAAGGACATTACTACTGTAGTGCTGCAAGAGAAGCATTTTTAGTCAAGTTATGAATCAACTCCAACACCACTGAACACAGCAGAGGCAAAAAGCCCCAGGAGAGAAGACACACATCGGCAAGTTGGGAATCAGTAAAGAAATTACTGTGCCAACATATGGGTGTTAATTTGAAAGGGCAAGGTTTTGCAGTATATGACAAAACGTACTTAGCCACAATATGCTGATGACAGGGGGTTTTGTCCTCCTGCAAATGAATTTTAAACTGAAAAAAATCCACAGTGGGAAAACAAATATGACATAAGTACAGGGCTTGAGAACTCTAGTACACAAAAGCTTTAAGTGCCATAGAAACATAGGCAGAGTAAGTGAAATTCAGAGGAAATAAACCAAAAGCATCCCCTAGTACTTTTTTAAACTGAAAAAAATCCACAGTGGGAAAGCAAATACGACGTAAGTACAGGGCTTGAGCACTCTAGTACACAAAAGCTCTAAGTGCCATGGAAACATAGGCAGAGTAAGTGAAATTCAGAGGAAATAAACCAAAAGCATCCCCTAGTACTTTTACAGCATCAGTGGTTGGAAACTGTCAAACAACTTTGATTCCAGTGGCTTTGACCAGTGTCCCAGTATCACACACAAGAACATGGAATATTCAGAACTAATCAGCATACGTAGCACCCTCACTATTTTCCTGCATGCTGGATAAACTGTGTCTTTCAATCCAGACTGAGTTTCCTAAAAAAAGACCTATTTATCAGGGGTTTGAGCTAAGGAAGATATATCTGAATTCTTCCTGATGCACACATTATTACACAAAACACCAGAGGAACCCTAGTGCTCAATTTAATGCTGTTTCTTACTCTTAAAATAATAAAATTATTTATCTGGGGTTTGAGCTAAGGAAGATATATCTGAGTTCTTCCTGATGCACACATTATTACACAAAACACCAGAGGAACCCTAGTGCCACTACAAATCTCAATTTAATGCCGTTTCTTACTCTTAAAATAATAAAATTGAGACAGTGAATCAAAAATAATTATTACCTTGAGAAAGTTGCATCAAATGTATGTGCAAACTGCCTGGGATAACTGGCTCTGGAAGTTCCTGAAGAAAAAATCTAAGAAGGCTAATAGCTGAGGGTACATCTGCTTCTTTAACCAGGTCCACATCTTCTCCATTATCGTATCGTTGCCGAAGCCACTCCACTGTCTCAGCGTTCCCATTGACTTGAAAAAGTCCTTCTTGTTCCAGACCCCCTGAGTTAGAAGAAAGTTGCAGAAATAAACTTTTCGCTCTAGCATGGCCATATCAGAAAATACTGATAATTAGATATGCATAATTCACATACTGAATGCCTCTCTGCACAACAGCTTTGCAAGACTTCCAGCAGTCCTTTTCCCAGCAAACACATTCTTATTACTGTATCATTAGCTGGGCATAAGGTAAATGTTAGCAGTACCTAAATCACACAATTTCCTATGAAATACCCTGCTGAGCTGACTGCATTAGTGTTGGCTAGAAAACAGTGATAAACATAACAGGAGCAGTAAAGAAAGGAAGTGTGTCTCACTGAAGAAAAAAAACAAAGACCAACCCAAATCACAACCAATTAAATGTAAGTACTTCAGAAAACAAATGCTCTTCAAAACCCACAATCTATTCTGTAAGAATAACAGCTAAATATATTATTTAAAATACAGCAAGATAATACATACCATGTTCCTCAATATAGTCCACAACATGGCGGACTATGAATGGAACCTCATTGTCTGGTTGCCCTTCTTGCTGCAGCTCATCAAGTGGAATTCCAAATATTTTGTTAGCAAGAACAGAGTTGCAGTTACTCAAGGAAGGGGAGGAGCTCTTCCTCATATCTTTTTGCAGCCAAAAATCAAAGCTGTCTGTTCTGTCAAATAAGAGGAATTAAAACCAAAAACCATACTTCAGTGTACACTGTTGAACGTATCAATCTGTAACACAACATACATTAATTACCTAATGCAAATACTCTCCAGTCTGTCTCAATCAGTTCACTGATTTAATGAAAAGTTCTGTAATAATGCCAAAACCAGCTATAATGACTGTTACCAAGGTGTTCTGTTCAATCCTCAATAGAGTCCAATAAGAACACATACAGCAAAAAAGTCATAAAATTCTAGTTACAACATTGTTACAGAAGTTCTAAGGTACTTTGGGAGAGCAAGATTCTTCAGTACATTTTCCCACAGCATTTATCAGCCAGACTTTGAAAATCCAACACAAAAGCCTCTCCAGAGGAAATGAAACTAGTGGATCATATCAAACCAAACCCCCAGGTTTTAGCTGCATGAAATTATGAAGTATTTTGCAATATACAACTGCACTGCAATCAACTTCTGACATATTTGGCATTTTCTGGTCTACGCAATAAAGCTTTCAACACCTGCATCAAATTAAAAATTTACAGAACCCCAAACCCCCAAAACTGGTTTCTAGATGCTCAGTGATACCATTCTTCCTATCATGCGGAAGCTCAAGCTTTACTTGCAAGTCTTTGCTTGATACAGGATCTAGATTACCAAAGTCAGGGTAAGTCACTTAATTAAACTGTTATCCTGTCAAAACCAAAATATTTATTCTAGCAAAGAAAAAAAAAAAGTCTTTTCAAAATAAATAATAATAATAAAAAAGAAAATATCCTTGCTTAAATGCAAGCAATCACTTTCATAGAGGATGGCACACAGAACATGAGCTACATACTGTTAGTCAAAGCACTGCGACCACAGATAATTTGCTGGTTACTAATGGATTGATGAATTCAAATAGATTAGAGATACTGAAATCCATACTTCCTTTTTTTTTTTTCCCAGTCCAAGTAAAGTAGTTTAAGAAACCTACCTCAGAGTACTTAAACAGCCGAGTTTGAAAAACGTTTTCTGCGCCAGCTGCCCTCACTGACCAAGCATTCTTTTGTCATTTATGGTTGTTTAAGATTATGGCAAAAGATCAGCCTGTAGTTCCTCATTGAAGAATAGCAGAACTCGATCAGTACTTCAGCAGTTAATCTGAAAATAAAGAAAATATTATTAGACCATAAAGTTTTCAACAGTTTGAAACTCAGTCACAAGTCTAAACATCACATTTGAGGAATTCTCCTTGTCAAATCAGCAGTTTCTTGTTCTGAACAAGAAAGCATGAAGACCACGTTAGTGTGGTTCATGGGAGAGCATGCAAAAAAAGCAAATGCCCTTTTTCACTTAGGAGTTAACCAAACTTAAAGCAGCAGTTAGCATGGGACACCTAAGCCTTAACAATTAGGAAATAATTTTCAGACTCAATCATTCTTCTTCCAAAGAATCATGAAGGACTAAGCAGGTTAGACAGAAGTGGTTTTTAGAACCTACCATACTAAACTATTTAGCGGCTATAAAATCTTTAGAAGGATCTCAGGCACTGGTTGAAACACACCGTCTTTAAATGGCACAACCAAAAACAAAGTCCTAACTAAGGAACACAGAGAGTCACCCAGCTTTTAGTGGTACAGAACATCTTTTCTGGTAAGTTGGTTATGTGTCCTAACTGCCAGTTCAAAGTCCAAGTGATCATCAGATCCAGATACAGGAAGCAACTAGGACCTAGATTCCCTAGAACCACCCACATTTTTGCCACCCTTTAGAATCACAATTATCTGGACATTTTTTATGTTCTCAGTTCTCAATATAGCAACAGACCACACCAAAAGCCATTTTGGTTTTCTGTGGTAGTAAAAATTTAAATTGCAGCTTCATGACACAGTGGAGGTGATTTAATGTGCAGATACAGTCAAAGGGTCATCTCAGTCCCTTGACCTTACCCATTACCTGTTCTAATTAAACTCAAGCAACTGTAACTGAGCAAAACTAGCTCGCAACATACACAGACAGACACAAAGACAACACACATCACCCAAAGTAGACAATAAAATGGCTTTTATTGACTTTAAACTATACACACTGAAACCTTCTGTTTCATAATTTGAGATTGATATGAGAATTCAGCTGACGGACTTGAAAAAAGTACCTTCCCCGGTTTGTTCCCCCACACTGTCTTCTACTTCTATCCCACATCAGAACAAATCAACTTCATCTTCACTTTCAAAGTCCTGACAACATAATAGTCTCATTTCAGTACCAAAATGCTGGTCCGTTCATTAGCCTATGAATCCAGAGTCCTTCCAATAGTTTGAACAAATAACATTTTCCTGCTTCCAATCCTCCCCAAACTGCACTCATCATGTGTTAAGGGAGTTGGCCGTAAGCTCTAGACAAGACTGCTTCATCTGCCTCAAAGTTTTCTTGCATTGAGGCCTAGAGGAAGAACACTTACAAGTATTTATATCTTTGCCTACTGATGTAAGCAATTCTGACCAATATTCTTTCCTGTTCTTGGTCATCTGTCTCTATCTATTGTCTTGTGTTACTCACAGGCTGGAAATCTGTTATGTGTCTCACACAAGTGGGTCCTGGTCTGAGATCAGGACTCCAGGTGAGCTAACAACAGAAAATAAAGGGTTATATTCCAGTCAACAGGCTCTATTTTTTGCCTTTTTTTATTTTTTTTTTAAGCCAATCACATTCAAATCTGTTACGTGTTCTCGGTTACTAGAAGATGCTGTCAGATTTCAACAGCGAAGAAGTTGCAAATCATGACTCTCCTATAGTTTATGATGACATTGCCCAACTATTTTCCTTATTATTTTGGTACATTAAGTGATTGTCAGCATAATCTTTGCAAGCAGGTAGATTTTAATCAAACCCAATATATCATACCATTTTTGAAATATGAAGATCCATACAGTCTATATTCTCAAGTTCTACCAAAATCAATCTATCCACAAGGAACCAGAAAGACTCATGTTAGCCATGTGGGGTTAATGGAGCTGGGAAAAAAAAAGAAATCTTTGCTGATCTGCCACAATGCTTCAGGCTGCTTTGCTAAAACAAACAAACAAACCTTCAAAACAAACAGCACCTAATAAAAAGAGCAAATTAGAAGCAACCACTTCTTTATAATTCGGCACTAAGTGAATAACCTTGAGGTCCAGCTTTCTCAGCAAAGATAACTTTGGGCTTAGTTATCCAACATAAAAGCACTGACATTTTTACCAGGTACTGCAGACAAATAAGCTACCTGAATATTCATTTCATTCGGGAGACATGAAAAAAAATGAAAAAGATAGACTTCTATTTTAACTAGCTTGGCAATGTAACAATGAAGCTGAAACAGCCTGGCTGTCTCATTGTTAGGGCAAAACCGGATTTACAACCCAAGCTTATGCTTTAAACAAAGCTTAAATGGCTTATCATCACCTAGAAGAATTAGTGAAAGCCTAATTTTCACCCTTTCAGCTTCACACATTGTTAAATACACACACTTCAATATATAGTTATATGCACCACTTTCCTTTTAGAGCATTTAAGTCTTTTGCCTTTTAGTACAGGCTTTGGTGTAATCTTCACAGGCTGTGATACAATGCAGCTGGTATTTGCCAAGTCTAGAAAAAGCTAGAAACTTGAAAAAGTTATCTGACTTCCAGCGAGTTTCATTTACTGTTATTTCCAGTGTCATAAAACGGAAGAGTAGGCTCAGAAACTGTTAATAATTAAATATTATAACTCCACTCTCTATATTGATCAACAGCTTTCCCACTTGCCCTCCCTTGACTCAGGATGTGCACCACGTCAATGCAGACACCAAGGAAAACTGGGACAAGATTTGTAACCTTTAGAATTATTTCTAGAGTCTTTTACAAATATGAAGCAATGCCATGGCAGTTTGGTTTTTTTAGTCATGATCAAACACCTTGGAAAACACAAGCTGATCTATTCAGTCAACTAATCCTACTTCTGTTCAGACTACCCTGACCCTTTTGAACATGTGCCCCTCACAACCTATCAAGAGAAAGACAATAATTTAAAAAAAAAAAAACAAACACAAAATCCAACCCAACTAGTTTAGGCTTTACTAGAAGTATTCTGGTTGTATCGTTCTCAGTTACCCCCCTTCCCTTGTTACTACAAACATTTACCAAGATCCCCTAAGCTACAACAATGTTCTTGTTGTAGAAACTACAAAAGCTAAAACTACAAAACTACAGAAAGCTAAAAATGCACATTATTGTGATCACATATTTCACAAGAGGCTGAAAAAAACATACTATGTCCTATGCAATGTCTTGAGCCCAAGCATTTTAAAAGAGGGTAAAACACCGAGTTTCATTCTGTACTGGGTATTTCAGTGCTCTCATTTGTTATTTAAGAAAAAAAAAAAAATCTAGTTTCTGGGGTTTTGTTTTTAAATAAGGCAAGTACTTCACAGAGTCTGCTGGGAAAACAGCCCCACAAGTTTCATTTTGCCATCATAATAGCATTCACTTATCTTGGCAACTAAAGAGGTATTCACACCCACATACGAAATGCCACTAAAGAAAACACAGAATACATGGCTAGCTGCTAATATCTGAGAAATACATACAGAACTTTAGACTTAAATTTAGTTCAGCTTTTATATTACTGGCTGGACTACAAATATATGGGTGTCATTTTAAATTAAAGTCCTCAGGGCTCTACCACCTTTCCTTAAAACAAAGGAATGAAACAAGTAAAAATAAAAGAAACAAATAGGCTACAAACTGAAATGGTGCCATAGGAATGAAAACATGAATTCTGCATGTTGAATTTCTGCCACAAGTCTCCACTATTTAAAACAACCAAATAAAATAAGTGCTTATCTTACAAGAAATTCTTGTCATCTATGAAGCCAAAAGTGACTGCCATTCCCCTGGATTTTTAATATATTATTTTGTGGGATTAGCAGACATCATCAGTGATTTTTTTGGTAACACATGAAAAGTAAAACCTAAACGTAAGGTTTTTAGATAAGAAAAAAAAATGTTATAGGGCAACAAAACTTCTTGTCTCTACTTCTCAGGAAATACATCTCAAGTTTAGAGTCTGGCTGCTCCAGTGGGCAGTGCTGTTCTCCTCTCAGCCACCCACATGCCTGCGCACAGGGTCCTTGCAGAACATGTACACATCCTCCAGTACAAAGAGGATCCATGCTCCTTTTCTGCAATAGGAGGTTCATTTACAAATAGAATTCCACAAAAACATTAAGCTGTCCCAGAGTTTTTAATTTCTTACTCTATATTTGATAAATAATGTATTATGTTACTTATATGACTGACTTATATAACTAGATAAAAATCTGTGACGTTCCTCTGGATGACTATGGTAAACATACTTTTAAAAACAAATTAAAAATCAATTTTTTTTAGCTAGGTTTGAAATGTTCAAAAGTTATAACAGATCTTAAGACTTTCACAACGATGGCTTAAACTTATGCCACAGATTCCAAGTTGGACTCACAGAAACTCTCCTGGTGGGATGACACCACCCAGAGCTGCTGCCAGGTGTGAGGGTGAGCAGGAAGGTTTGCCTGGGAAACTTGTGTGTCCCAGCTCGCTGGAGAACACACAGCCCCATTTGGCAGCTGCTGGAATACACATTATTTAATTTTATATTTTTAAAAAATGGCAACCAGCACTCTGTTCTTTGCTCTTCAGTTTTATCGAGATAAGAGGAAATGGATTTTTTTAATTTTTTAATGTAACATCATGATCATAACAACTGAAACTAACTGATGATTTTTATGTCATTTGTATACTCAAATTACAGCTAGCATTCCCAACTGATGAAACGCTTTGGGGCAGAAGATCCTTTGCTCATCTCATTTTCAGCTTTTGTTCAGCTAACAAGTAAAAATAAAGTATTTGGCTCATTTCAATTAATCCAATCAAAATCTAAAAATTGGCCAGGTTGGGGCAGGAGACATAGCTTGGAGGAAGATAAATAAATAAAAAAAGAAAAACTGGAAAAACCCACAGCCCAAGCTTTAAGCAAACACACAGAACAGTGCCACACACAGAACACTACCACAAACTGAGGACACAGAAAAGGACAAACGGTACTTGTCTCAGGAGCACAGTTAAAAAAGCAGGCAGAGCTGTGCGAGTGCTTGAATACGAGGGGACTCCATGTAAAAAGAGTTATCAAGTTTAAAGCTACATTTAACTACTCATTAATACATTTGAGCAGTCAAAACAAAAATTATTTAAAGAAAGAAGTTTTAAAACCAGCAAGATTAGTTTAAAATAGATTCTTAAAGCAAGATTTCCTCTCTTTGACTGCCAGTGAAATCATCGACTGAAAGGTATTTTAGTCCAAAGCCTGGATTAGCAAATCAGACAATTGGGCTCGGTTATTATTTTAAATTTCACAAGCTGGCCTTAAGAATACATTCCTCTTTCCCGCAAAGGCATAATATTTTAAGATAAGCATAACTTCAGAATTTAACTTTCAACGTTGAAGGAAACCATGTTAGAATATATGTCTTTTCAAGCCGATGCAACTTTCCTGCTCCCCTCCTTTTTAAGTACAGTTATTAACTCTTCACTGACACGTTTGTTTTCTGGTTAAATAGGAATCAAAAAGAAACAAGCCCATTGCAGTTTTGCACACAACCACAAAAGGTGTCAGAAGAAGATGCAGCAGCAGCTCTTTAATTAATAAGCTCACTAGTTGCATGGATGTGCTTTCACATGTGTACTCTCACGCACATACTTTCTGGTTAAATAGGAATCAAAAAGAAACAAGCCCATTGCAGTTTTGCACACAACCACAAAAGGTGTCAGAAGAAGATGCAGCAGCAGCTCTTTAATTAATAAGCTCACTAGTTGCATGGATGTGCTTTCACATGTGTACTCTCACGCACATGACCTTAAACTAGCTGAAATTCCCCCATCATCTGCCACCAGCACTTCTGATTGCCTCAGAAAATACCCAACTGACAAAATACTGGTTATACTGACAAAGCAAATAAAAGCACAAAAAAACCCCACAACACCAGATTCAGTAGAATGCAATTGTAATGCAATTTTTGTTTCCTGGAAATGCAGTAGCAAGCCTTCTAATTTACAAATTGGAACAATTCAAATTAAGCCTTTATGTCCTTACCAGGGAACAAAACAACAGAACAACTCAAGAAAGCTCCTCCGAAAATTATATTACTCAAATTGATAGAATTTGGGGTTTTATTTTTAAAAATCTACAAGCCAAGAAATCACAGTATTGATTAGTATTTATTTTCCAGTCAATTAAAGTTCAGCCACAGTTTCAGCTGACAGAACCTGATTCACTTTCTCTGAAAAAGCCTGTCATTAAATACAGATCTTCATGACAGGCACATCCTATCTGCCTCTGCGCGGGAGGCAGAAAAGTGGACAGGCTTTAGTTAGACTAAATGCAAAATTTAGGAAACAAAAAAATAATAACCTACAAAAGTTCAAATTTTAAGAAGCAAATTAAGCATTTAGCACCTGTATTGCAGTAACATTAGTAAAGCCCCAAATACAGTGACTGATTTAAGCACCGTTCAAAAAAATGCTACATTTTAAACAGAGCAAGCCGAGACATTGCCAAAATCTTAGTTGATTTTCAAGTGTTTTGATAAGCAAAGATAACATTTTATATTCACTTACTAGATAAAATCCAAAGGCTTTTTAACAGCTTTACAGCAACTCATAATCCTTCTACGCCTATAGTGTAGCAAGAGGAATTAAATAAAACCATGAGCGATACCAGAGAAGAGGAGATGTTTGCTCGCCGCTTCACACCCACCCCTGAACGCTGCCAGATTTGCTCTCAGCTGCTGCTGCCAATGCACATGTGCAGAATTATAAAGAAACTTCCTGCTCGCACAGATCCCATCACATTCTTAACAACAGTAGTTAATAAATAAAAAGCCTTTTGTATCTTGTGTAACGGCTAATTATATTCATCCTACTTGCCTCCCC
Source organism: Calidris pugnax (assembly GCF_001431845.1). Lineage (NCBI taxonomy): Eukaryota > Metazoa > Chordata > Aves > Charadriiformes > Scolopacidae > Calidris > Calidris pugnax. The sequence goes on along the minus strand of NW_015090893.1, from coordinate 14,341,831 downwards.
CCAAAGTCAAGCTGTACTCCACCAGCCACACACGTATAATTGCCACTAGAGCAGATAACACAGAACTGAAGTGCAATGGCATTATAAAAGTCCAGGAAGGTAACAGACGGGAAGAAATTATCAATAAAACCATGCAACTTGAGAGGTTCGTGTTATAAAACCAAAGCAGCTTAACAATTGTCACTGCTGTTAAGACAGACTTTGGAACAGAAGTCAAGCTACCTCAGAGACACCAAAAAAAGCAAACTATAAATATATAATGCACTTAATTTATTATACATAAGTTATCCTATTACATACATTTATCATCAGCTTGTTTCTCCCCCCCCAGCCCCCAAAACAGGTAAGCAGAAATACACACTAGAACTCAACACATTGCAAAATATAACAAATAACCCATTTGCTATAGAAACACTGCCTCTGACAGAACGATGGCCACGAGCCACCAAAATAAAGGACAGTCTTAGTATCCCCACTGAAGGAGTAAAGACATTTCAATGAAGAGTTCAATTCTGTAGCAATGACTCTTTGAATTACAGGGGAAGGGGAGGGAAAAAAAAAAAAAAAACACCCACAAAAGAAAAGAGAGAGGACTGCTAATGAGGTCCCCTCCACAACCAGTTCTTGTCACAACTTGATCATGACCAAATTTGAAGATACCACCAGAAATCACAAGGTCAGAGATTACACTGCAGCCTCAAATTAAGTAACCTGATTACATTAAAAGAATGACAAGACAACAAAAGATTTAATGAAATGTGAAATTCAGCAAAAAGGAGGAAAAACCTTTCAAATATCCGCGCTTAAGAAAAAATAGAATATAAAGGAAGAAAGAATCACATTCATAAGATTCCAGCTCTCATCTTTTCAATTTTGTCCAAGTATTATTATCCTACACAGCTGAGCACAACTTTTAATCCTGAACACACTGCAGGGAACACTGAAGAGAAGAGAGGGATGAAGAGAGCAGCGAGCGAGGCTGGAGCCTGGACAATCAATGCAGGGTTCCCACCAGATATTCTGTTCTGATCGAGCAGCTGCCCCACCCAAATGTCCAGATAGTGAAGAAAATAAACCATTTAAACCTCTCAATATAAAAAAAGCCTCTGCAACCATGGCCTTTGTTACAAGCTGAACATAAACATAATGCAGTATCTTTATTTTAAGCTCAAGTTTGCCATATCTTTCTTCTTTAAAGACAAATAGACAGGATAAAATTTCACATATTCACAGGTGAGAGACTATAAAAGCAGAATTGTTTGTTGCTACCACAATAGAACTATTCATTTCACTGTAATCAGAATATAGTCCCCTATACAGCTGCAAAATATTACCCATTTCTTGTACTAAATGACTCCACCCATACTTCACAAACATAACAGCTTTTCAGCACCACAATCACCTTCTAAACTATGTTTTTTGAGACTTCAAAACAAATCAGCTCTACACACAAAAAAACCAAAATAGGAGCCCAGTAGAACACACAGTAACAAATACATTATTTTTTAGGCTGTAAGAGTACACAGAATTCATCTGAATTGACTGAACCTTCACAAACCCCAACAGTTGGCTATGAAGCCAGTACAAAACTACAAAGCCAAATGTGAACTTACTAAAGCCTTGAGACAGCTTGCTATTATTCTCAAACAAAGTTTTTGCAAGTAAAATGTATAACTTTCAGAAAATAATACAATCAGCAAGAAACTCAAAAATGAATTGCCCGATTTTACTAACTTTCCAGGGTGCAATGCAAAATTATTGTATTCTCTGTCTGAATACAATTTTGAGATGAGACATAGAGCCTCTCTGCTGAATAACTGATATATCTGTCACTTCTAAAAACTGCATAACAAGTAACAAACCTTCATCATCTTTCATGGTCACAGTACCAAACACTGAATTGCCCTGCAAGTTGTAAATTCATATTCACATCAATGGCTACTAGATTTTTGGTGTGCTAACATGGCAGCGAAAAATAATGTGGTTTTACACACAGAATTTAAGGACAACTTGAAGGCATTCTCTTACCAACATCACTTCCTCTTCCTTAGAGCTGCAGCTTCTGGAAGGGGGGGTAAGAAAGGGGGAACTAAAACACCAATCAAAAAAAAATCCAAACTAAAAAAATCACCTCAGACTTGGCAGGATTCACTCACTTTCTAATGAGCCCTAGAAAAGGGCATCGCTGCCGAGCTATAAACATTTGAGCTGAGATCAAAAGATTGATTGATTATTTGAAAAGGGAAAAACCACGTCAAAAAGCCTTCACACACAGAAAGCAGAGGGTTCACAAAATTTACTGTCTGTTCTAAATGCATGGAATATTTCTTCAGCCTCACCTGCTTATGCAAACACACTGTTATGTACATTAGAAAGAAAAGCTTCACTGCTTGCACAGGTCTCGTATTATGAGCCACACATGACAAATGTTATATTGAGTCTTTTAATGAGCTGTTAGAAGGTCCTACAATACTCCAAGCAGCACATACAGCAAGAGCCCAAACTAAGACTGAGCAGATAAAAACCACCACTTGCCAAACTCAGACGTTTTGACACGTTGACCATCTCAAAACTCTGCAAGCATTAGAAATTATTAGGACTTCCTCCTAGTCAAATTCTTTGAATGTAAGCATAAAACACCCTACTCGATTGATTTTTCTAAAATAATACTGTAAATTTCCAGCCTGATGCTTTCAAAACATTGAGATATTTGATTCACTGTGTAATGTTCTCAAGTCAAGGAAAGGATCCCTGTGGCCCTAGACAAAATACAGACAAAGCAGATAAAAAATAGATTCTAAATACTTTCAAATCTATGCAACAAAGAACATGTAAAGCACAAACAGGCTAACGAGACAACTGAATTTGTATAATATAGGACAAGAAACTAGCATTTTCTATTACTCGATTTTTTTTATTCTGACAAACTAAACTTCACAGAAGACAGAAAACCTTGAAAATTAAACACTAATCCAGTTTAACAATTTATTCCAAAGCCACACAGTAACTATTCCATCCCTGAGGACACTAAGTAATATACCTGAAAAAAAAGAAACTGTTTAAGTTTTGATATATTGTTTCTTTTTTTTTTAAGAGACGAGAGTGATTAGCTGATATTTACTTTCTTAATTTGTTGCCTTTTTTCCTCCGACTTCAGCCTGACAGCAGTAACAAATTTTGCAAAATCTTTAAAATGCAGCCAGCCCAAAGAAACAGAGAGCAAGAGAGCTGTGTATTAAAAGTTGAAGTTGCAACGTTTGATTGCAGGAGTGGGTTTTGGGGGTTGTTTTTTTTTTTTTTCAAACCTGAAAGAAGAACCCTAACATTGGACCATCTCACGTTAAAGCAAATTTTGGGAGCAAGAAGCATTTGTACTCGAATGTGTAAATCCCTGAGGAGCCTCCAAGAACAATGGAGAGTCACACTGACAGATTCCTCAGAAGATACATTTGGTCACAGGCTGGAGGGTTGAGTCCATAAGCCAGCGTTCCTAATGCCAGCCCTGCCTTCGCACTGGCGGCAGATTTAGCGACTACCTTTTCTTTTAACTTCTGGAACCAACTTTGCTGGCAGGGAGCTGCTGAGGCTGACGCTGTCAGGCTGCCAGCTCCCCATGGCGGGGTGGGGGGGATAAAGCCGATCCACCGTGGGAGGAGGGAAACAGGCTCGGCAGACAACCGGGCTGGCAGAGCCAAGCAACCCCTGCGGGGCTGTCAGGGCCGCCGGGAAGGTCCCACCACCGACAAAAAAAAGCTCAACCTGGGAGAGGGAAGGCGCCGCTTGACAGCTCCCTCCGGGAGGCTCTAGCAACTTCTGCACCGCGCCAGCCCCCGGCTCCGCCGCCTCCCCTCGCCCGGAGGAGGAAGTTCCCGCTCCCCTTATCAGCGCTGCTCCCACAACCTTCCTCACGCCCGACCCGCCGCCCCGCATCCCGCCTCCGAAACGGGGGGGAAAAGGAGCCCAGCCCGGGCCGGGCCGCAACCCGCCGCCCCCGCGGCTGGGGGCGACCCCCGCCCGCCGCGCATGCGCCCCGCAGCCCCTCACCGTTGCCGGGTGACTCGCCCTCCCCGCCGCCCTCAGCACCACCACCGGCAGCGGCAGCAGGTTCCTCCGCCTCTTCCTACCCCGCGGGCCGAGCGCGGGCCTCTCCTCGCCTCTCCGCTTCTCCTCGCCGGCCGCCGCCGCCTCCTCCTCCTCTTTCTCCTTCTCCTCCTCCCTGGGCCGCCGCCGTCGCCGCGCTGCCGCCCCGGCCGCCGTCCGTCCCCACAGCCGCTCCGTCGCTCCAGCAGCGCCTGGCCCGGCCGGTGCGGGGTGGGTGGGTGTGGGGGGGTGTCCCTCAACGGTAGCGGCGGCAACTGGCGGAAGTGACGCGCTGACTGACAGGTGCAGCGCGCGCGCCCCCCCCCTCCCTTCTCCTCCTCCTCCTCTCCCCGGGGTCACGTGCCGCGGGGCGGGGCGGCGCTGAGGGGAGCCGGCGGCGGAGCCCTCAGGGACCGGCCGGGAGGCGACGGTGGCTCCCGTAGGCCCCCGGGAGGGAGCAAGCCGCCCCAGGAAACGGGGTCTGGCCACCGGGGGTAGCTTGGCAGGCTGGCCCGGCCAGCCCCGAGTCGGTGCGGCCACCGTCCGTTATAGCCCCGGGCTGCCCAGGCCACCCTCCGTTATAGCCCCGGGCTGCCCAATGTCCTCCAACCACCACCATCACCACACCGCACCTGGGAACAACGAGAAATAACCCAAGCGTTAATTATATTTTTCTCTTTTTCCTAACCTTACAGTGACTCAGCCGTCCGCCTGCCTCGGCCTGTGTGGGCTCAGGGGTGCCCAAAGCATGACCACGGCCCTGGGCCTCACCACGCAGGCTTCTGCTCCACCACAGCTTTGCATTCCTCCACAACCATATTAAAAACATTTCCTGCAAATTTCCCGGATTAAAGCGTGAAGAACGATCACCCCCAAACATTTCCCGGGTGTGAGCACGCCAGAAGTAACGAAGTGCCCTTTGACAAAGAGCTAATGCATTTGGAAACACAAAATTTAGCACCCTGGAAGTAAGTTAGCATAAGTTAGTGAGGAGATGGGAGCTCACAGCAGAAGTGTTAAACGCCGTGCCTGACAGTCTGTGGTTCCCACATGCCACGTTGAAACTACAACAGCTTTTTCTGTCAAGCCGTGCCAGCAGCCATAGGTGGTGGGTTTAATAAAGCATTTAAGGAAATTTGGATTTAGTTAGTAAAAAAATTGTCTCAGGGAAAGCTTTTCTTCCAACGAAAAACTGACAAAGAGTGTATGAAAGGGGAAAAAATTAATCCCATTGTACTGCTATCATTTTTGAATCTTGTATTGCCAATAGCCGGGAGAGTTTTGTTTTAGGTTTTCCAGCATAGATTCTAAATTTAACCTAGAGATGCATTTATAAGACTCATTAAAAGGTTTTACATTTAGAATCCGAAGAAGAGAGAGTCACAATCCCACAGAAGATTAGCCTGGTTTTAATAATATCTAAAACTATATTTTCCCTGCTAGAAGATTTGGTATGATTGGGAGGTGCCCTTCAAAAACAATAAAATGTGTACAGTCAGGGGAAACGACCTCTCCGGAGGTCTGTATTTGCTGTCAATCTGCTTCCACAGCAGATTTCTCCACTTGAGCAGCTAATAAAATTTCCTCGCATCAGGATGAGGTTTCCGAATTTGTATTTTGTATACATAGCTGTGTTCTTTCTGATTCATTTAGCCTCATCAACAACAATAAAGACACTGAATCAGAACAAGCTGGCAATTTTGTTGATGAAACATGGGAGAGCACGGACTCCAGCTGGCTCTTCAGCAGATACGTTGGCCGGTTGACAGGAATAAAACTGCGAGAAACCTGACACGGAAAACACACACGGCGAGAGGAGACAGACAGCAGAGGCAGGCAGGTAGGCAGGCGCTGCACAGCACCTGTTCTGTGGTTTTGGGTCCAAGACAGTGTCTTCCCTCCTCTGAACTGGCTCCGAGTGCACCGTTTCGTGCCAGCTTATCCTACCTCCTTCCAAACGCTTCCCGCGTTCCTCGCAGGGGGCAGACATATGCAGTCCCAGGCTGCCATTTTAGTCTTTTCTGCTCGCTTTGTGTTCTCGCTGCCTGTTTCTGAAAGGTCGAGGAGAACCTGGGAGTCCTGGTGCTTTGGCCGCTTTTTCCGAGATAGTAGATATAGAGGGAAGGGAGGCAACAACTTACTGAGCAGCTGTGTAGTTACACCCTCAAAATACACCTATTGAAGGTGTCTGCTTCTCAGATCACTGCTAAAAATTCTGTTGGAGCGATGTGGTAACTGTCCCCCATCCGTTTTCCACTATCTTGGGGCGCAGCTCATATTTTATGGTAGCATTTTGTAATTCTCCCAGTTACGTGGCAGGCAGACTGTCTCACAGCTCGGACACCCAGCCCAGTTTCAGCAATCCAGATAAGACAGCGTGGAGCTTGCACAGGCTCATTGACCCACACAGAGCAGCCCCAGCACGAGCGTGGCTGCTGGCCCATCTCCTGACACAGGACTGTCACCCTCATGTCGGGACGAGTGACAATGCACTGCCTTGCACAGTGAAGAGGCTGCAGCTTGGGGCTGCTCACGAGGAGAAGGGCCCATTCCCCAGCTGCTGCGCAGCTCCAGGAGCTTGGCAAAAGCATCCCATCAGCATCTGGCTCCTTGGACCAAAGAGTGGAAGTATCATGGCATCCCTGTCTCACCAGTAAATCCACATCCAGAGCCTCACCACAAAGGGTGAGCCTTTTCTGTAGCTCAGTGTGTTAGCTTACACGTCCAGCTAAGCTGCTCAGCCTAAAAATTTTGCAGAAATTCTGCTGTTTGGTGCTCACAAAGTAACTCACTAGATCTGAAATGATTATAACATAATTCCCGTGTTTTCAGGAAGAGCTCTTCAGTATAAGTCACAGAAGAACTGAAGCCATTATTTCCTTCCTGGGTCCGCAGTGTCAGTCCTGACCTAGTATGACTTTGGAATAAATATTCTCTGAATACTTTAGTTTCCAATTAAATCTAGTCCCAGCAACAGCCCTGCATTACTCCTCATCAGAAACTGAAGCAGATGAAAGAAAATAGCCTCATCCCAACTGTGCTCAGTGTTGTACAAGGCTTAGTACAAACAGAGCCAGAATACTCCAGAATTTAAATCAATTTTTCAATGCCATCCAGTCCTCTGAAGGTTAATAGCCTGCCATACAATTCCTTACCTTCATACTGCGTCATTATCTTACTAGAGGGAGATGGAAATCTGATGCAAGACACTGTCTGCTGCAATATCTGTACGTTATATGCCAACAACTTTGACTTGGGGGGGGGAAATTACGCACTTGTCAGCAAAGTATTTGCTGTTTGGTTTAATTTTCCACCTACAAACAAATTATTTGATATACTCTTCTGGACTTGGAATTGCTCCATTTTTGTCTTGAATGGATCCTATTGATACCTTGCAAAAATATTGACAAATGTGAATCCTTTCAACACCAAAGAAGAATTAAAAACAATAGCACTTTCCAGCTGGTTGCCCTGCAAAATACTTTCGTTTCCCCCATATTTCTTTCAGAAACAGAGACATGTCCCCAAACTGAGTTTTTGCTTTGTTCATCATTGCCACCATTATAAAATCTTCCATCAGACATTTTGTTTCAGAATCCCCAACACAAGACACTTGGCCACATTGGACACCAGTAATTCCCCATGGCAGCTCTCAAATCAGCAATAAGCCGGTTCTGACACACTGTGTCCAAAAGGGCACCTAAGAATCAAAGTGCATTTTTAAAGCTTTCCCCTGTATTAACAGATGAACCTTCACAACTCTCAAGCAAACAGGTGAAAGAACCTGTTTTCTAGAAACAGAAACTCCAACCCAGAGAAAACCATTCATCTTTTCAAAGACTGTCTGCCATTACTAGACACATATGTAGGGATTTTTCTTAAACTGAATTCAATATCAAAGGCACATGTTCCACGTAAATGTGAGACATTTTTACTTGCTTTTCGACCAGAGTTCTGTGATTAAATAAACATTTACAGCATAAGATTTTTTTTTCCTTCCTTTGAATACTTTTTGGATCTGAATCTCGGGTTTGGAAGATCTGCCTTTAAAGTAGAGATCTAGGAATATGGGGCAAATGTAGCTTTTAAGGCTTGTTCACATTTTAATTGCATGGTTGCAGAGTTAACAGGAGATAATTCTTCCCTTCTTGAAATTCAAGACATTGAAAGGTTAATTCAATCTTCTCAGTTCCATTTCCTTCCTTCTGTTCCTCTTCCCACACTTCCCCCCCCCATCTGTAGACAGCTGAGTTATTTGAATTTTATGCAAGCTAGTATTCATCCAAAGAGAAAAATCATTCAATGTATGCATCAGACAAGCAAAAATTACAATATTTCACACTTTCATTTTTCACTTCCTATTTGGTTTTCTCTGTATTCACTGGTTTGGGCCATGGACAGACCACGAACTCATGCCCTAAAGCTAGTTTCTACTGAAACATGAACTTGAATTAAAGCTTGAACGTCCCCATCCCTTTTGAATTCCTGCGCTCACAAGGATTTATGCTTGAGCTGCCATGGTGCTTTTGCCTTGAGCTGGGGAAAGGCTACAGCTCCAGTTTGCACAATTTGTCTGTGGCCAACACAATCACTCTGTGCTGCTCCCATGTTATTTCATGGTGTGGTCACTCACACTCAAAGTACACCAACTCCAGAGGAGTCATTTTGGGTGTACAGAGCTCAGGTCAGCCCTGTTATAAAGATATAGCCTTAAAAAGGCTACAACTGATTTCTGCAGTTATTATATATTTGCAAGGAAAAAAAAAAAAAAGCCATAAAAGCAGTCATTGAAAATGTGCCAGTTAAGTGAGGTTCTCAAGAGATAGCTGTTCAACTTCAGATGCTGCGAGAGAAAAATAGTTGTCTCTTTTTTTGTTGTTGTTACATTTTAGAGAAGAAAAACAGCATTTAACAAAACATACTTGCAGCTTTCAGTTGAACAGACAGAAGTCAACAGATGTGGAACTTGCTGATGACCACTTACTTACTTGTTGACCTTGTACACAGTATGTAATACCTATCTGTTTGGCTTACTCTGTATAACAAGCTTATAAAAATGGAAAAGGATTTTTTGAAAAGATGATGTATGAATCCCTTCAAGTAGAAATACGAGTTTTTATCCTGGAAATTGCTCACTGAAATCAGGTAGAGAAGGTACTTGGCTGCCTAGTCTGTTCCTCTGTTTCAGCAGCCTCATTTCCTTAAGCAGCTGAAAAAATTCAGGGTTTATCTTCTTTTCCCCAAAACATAAAACCTACTTAAACTACCAGGAGGTCCCAGGCTATTGAAAGTAGAATGATTTGGCAACACAAAGAGAAGTACTGGTTAGGTACCCATCAAAACTACACCACAGCCCTGTGTCCCAGAAGTCAAGGACACCACCCTTCCCTATCTACCCCAGCACAACGTGGATTGGAATGACAGACCCACCTCTTGTCCTTTTTCTTCTGGACAAAAAGAAAATCTGAAGTTAACATCAAGTTAGTAGATCTCTGGATTTTATTATCTTATCTTTGATTATATTGAATCATGTTGGTTGACTACTTGCTGCACATTGGGCACCACAATTTAATCTTCATAAGGAATAGTGATGTTTCTTTTGTTTAAAGCAAAGTTCATTCCAGAGCAGCAGCTGCTCTGAGGCACATTTGAGCACACTCCCAGTGCTCACCCAAGACTTCTGTGTCTTACTCTTTCCCTAAGAGCAGTTCCCTACAAGAGACTCTCCTGAGCAGAGGCAGAAGGGAGAGACAAAAAAGGACTATTAGTAAAGATTGGAAGTCATGCTAAACTAGTGTTTCTAGCATATTCATCACAAACTGTCATGTGCTCTATAGCACATTAACTAATGTGACTAATACATCACATGCTTCTTTCCCCACCCTGTCTTTGGGAGAGAAGCATGTGCATGGACGTTTTGTATTAATATTTTTTTTTCCCTTTAATAATGCATGCACGTGTCACTGCATTTTGCTAGGAGAGGCCAGGCCAAAGCCAAGTACTTTATGCTGGAAGATACAATTTTGGTTCAGTTCTCGAGAAAGTTCTGTTGCAAGAATCTCCATCTGGTTAAACTTTTAAAAATTCATCCCCATAGCGAGTTTCAGAAGATCACAAAAGAGGGAGAGGGGAAAGTTCCACTCCCACTAGCTTATGTTTTCTCTTTTTGCTCTTTGCTGCAACGGGACTCCTAGTATAGACTGTCTAAACCCCAGAGCTATTTGGAAAACATGGGGTTGGAAAAAAGAGCCCAAGCTCTATCTACAACCAGCTTCTCCTCTCCCCCATCCTCTACATACCTACCCTTAAGGCTCAAGAGTCTCGATAAGGAAAATGAAACAGCCCAGGTAGTGATAAAACACACAGTAGGAGACAAGTACTGAGTTTTTACACACTAGCAGTGCAGCATTACAGCAGACACTCTGCCGAAGAGAGATCGCTGCCTTCCTTACGCCCCCAGGATTCATTGTCTCTTAGCCTGGGAACCTGTCTCTGTTCCCAAACATGGATATTTTTTTTGGCAGCAAGACGGAACAAAAGGCACAAAGAGAACTAAGAAAACCCTTTCAGTGTAACTGTAGTCTTTTTTTTTTTTTTTTCTGTTCCCCTAAGGACGGGAAACCTTTTAAGGGTAGCTTATAACACACCCAATCCTGCTACCTTTCTGGAAGGTACTCAATGCTCAATAAGGACCTAGAGGAATTAGGGTGCTTGCAGATTCCAGCCCAGCTTTTGACCTTGAAAAATTAATCCCCTACCTTTAGCACCAAAAATACCACAACATTTTGAAAATGAAATCACTGTTAGATTTGAGTGGGCGTGTTATTTCGAGACAGCACTAATGCGATTATAAAATCAGTTGTGTCAGCTTATTGGCTCAGCTACAGACACTGATCTGCTCGAGCGTCTGTTCCTCTAACCGGCTGCTCGCCTTCGGGTGCTTTGTCCCTCCTCAGCTCCGTGTAGACATAGACACCATCCGATTCCCACTGTTACAACAAGGAGAAAGAAACCCCTTCTTCTTGCAGTTGCCCACCTAGTCTCTATGAAACTTGTCATACCCAGAGCACCTCTTGTGCCAAACATGAGCACAGCATCTCCCCAGCTTGTGAAGACCATAGCCCTTCTATAAATATATATATATGTATGTCCCAGCCCCGCGCAGACTGGGCTCGCTGCTTCCAAGTGACAACAGCCAAAGGAAAAAGCCAAGCAGCAGCAGGCTCCAAGCCTCCCACCCTCTCTCTTCTGACTCCCCTCTGAATTTTCCTTTGCACTTGAGCTGCCTTTAAACGTTTCCTCTCACCTATTACTGCATCCTGGTAGCAAGTGTTTGTTTTCCCCTGTTTCTCTGTGGGTGTCTGACAGACACTCGGTGGCTCGCGCTGCCAGGCACGGTTTAATGCTGTCAGTGGTGGGTGACTCACGGGTATCAGAGGTGTCAGTCCTGGCAGGTTTGACTCAGCCCTTCATCCTTTGGCAGCAGATTGAAATAAAATGCCACTTCCATTGTATTTGAGGCAGCTTTTCAGACACAGCAGTACCGATACGGCCTTATGTGCTTTATATGGATAGGATCTGTAAAGATCCTGGAGTTTGCTCACTCTTCTGGTTTTTCTCACTTCTATGTGCTGGATCATCCAAGCTGCCTCAGGGCACCTCAGAGGCTGTTGTGGATCATTGCTACCACAGCCATCCCAAGGCCAGGTAAACGCCGTGTTCCCCTTACTGAAGGTGGTGACTCGGAAATCCTGCCATTAAAAACCTGACAAATTAACTGCTTTGCTGCCTATACAGCAAGAATATCTCTGTTCTCAGTGCAAGTAGAAAGCATCTGAGTAAAATAGTGCCTGCCCATCTTTCCCTGCCGTGACCAGCCTCAATGCACTGTGCAATGCCCTCAGGCCAAACTCCAAACTTTCCATATGAGAAGTACATACGTCTTTCTGTCCTGCACAGAGTGGAAACATGAGGCTTGAATCCCACACAAGCTGTGTTTGACCACAGGACCGAACTTACAAGCTGCGGAAACTTGACAAGCATTTCATGCAATGGTCAAGATGCTCATTATGGAGATGAGTATCTGCTGATCTCAGAGTGAGAACATGTAATTTCCCATCATTATGCTACGTGGACTAAAGCTGTTGCACCTTCCTCAGAAACCCAATGCAATATCAATTAAAAGCCTTCAGCCTAAAGCCTCAAACAACTCACCCCAAAGTGTTTTTAATACTAGGTCTGCCAATAAATTGGGCAAGTAAAAGGGTGGTGGTGAAAAAACAAGCGTTCCCACTCTATCTTAGCGTGTTTAGGGAAGTCTGAGCTCTGCCATGAATGCTGGGACCAAGGCCGTAACTGTACACAGAAAGCCAGAAGAGAGAGTCTTCTGCTTCACTGTCCTGAATGCTTATGGCCAATCCAGCCCAAACCACGACAACACTTCATTTGCTTTCTACTTGTGAAAGAATTTGTGCTGGTTTAACAGTTTAGGAGATTTTCCCCTTATAATCTCTCTTCGTGATAAGAATTCTAATTGTTACTTGTAAAAACAGACTTATATGTAAAAAACTAAACTCACGAACTGCCTGAATTCACAAATCATTCAAGTTGCATTTTGAGGTCTTTTCTGATCTTCTGAATCTGGTGTCCAAGATTCAACAAGAAGAGGTTGATGCTCTCTCTTTGAAGAGACACTAAGACTGTTCAGTGCCAAATCTCAGCTTACACCAAATATCACCCAGGGGGGTGCTTATTCCCAGGGGTTTTGGGTCAAGAACACAGCTTTGTACTTTTGACAAAGTAAAAAAGTAAAGGGTGGGAGCATGAGAACTGAGTCCTGCTGCTAAATCTGACTGGTTTGTGTGTGGATTTCACATGGACAGTCCAGGCAGGTACAGAGGGAACCGAGCCAGTCTGCACAGAGCTTTTAGGGTAAGAAATGCAGCTACACTGATGCCAGGACAATTTTAGGTCCAGAAGCAGCACAGCCAAGTTTTCACAGGGACCCAGACGATCCCTTCTGAGCTGAGCAGCGTTACACAGATTTTTCCATCTCTATGGTACTCCATTCTCCTTTACCTCAAACACTGCACCCATGGCCACAGAGAAAACCTGCTCTTAGAATGCTGCTTACCTGGATACACAGCAACCCCTGTCCTCTCTGAAGGTACAGAAAAATGGGATGGATAAGGGAAAGAATCACTGGGTGGAAAGGAACCACTATTTATGAATGCTGATGAGTAAAAAGAATCCATTTTTCTACACTTGTTTTCATTATTTTAATTTAAGCCCATATTGAAAGAAGAGGTCCTTAAAACACTTATATGTGTTTTACACATTAAAACCATTTTCTCCATGCACACATATCAGACTCAAACCCACTCTACTGAAGCCTGTTACACCAACAGAGAGATCCACAGCACCTTCACGGGGTTCTCCATCAGCTGGGAGACATCTCTGTCTCCCTGAGCTCATTGTCCAGGCTCTCGCTATAGTCAGTAGAGAAACCTGGATACTCTGAGGGCACAATTAATTTTATCCCAAGTTAGTTGCCTCCCTATTAACCACCACGAAGCCTAGATGAGTAATTCAGATGGAGAAACCAAAAGTTACACAAGAGGAAACCCATGCCAGCATCTAGGAGGACACGCACAGCCCTTCCCTCCCGAACCTGAGGGCCTTGAAAAAGGATTCCCAAATATTTTTGTGCTGCAAAGAGGGAAGCGAGGCTGGAGCCATGGAACAGCCACAGGGATGTCCACAGACCTCGGGAGCAGCAGCTCTAGAAGGTGGCTATAGGTAGTGCCACAAAATATGTCTTGCAAGCAGACACAAGGGCTATAAGCCATTTTAAAGTTGTTTTCTGAAATTACGTCGCTTGGCACCTACAGCACATTCTCCCTTTGCTGCCACTGAAGAGGTTCCCTGTGAGTGATTCCAGCGTGGTCCATGTGTTCCTGTCCAACCTGCTCTGGGTGACTCTGCTTTGGTGGGGATGTTGGACTAGATGATATCCAAAGGCCCCTTCCAACCCAAACCATTCTATGATGGGGATGGGGGGAGTACAGGGAAGGGCCAGGTGAGCAGGATGGGCAAATGTGGCTCCTTGCCAAGTGAAGGCAACATGGTGGCTGTGGGCAACTACCTGGTCTGACTTGCGGAGCCACGTGCCATCAGGCCAAGGGAGACACAAGATACCAGCAAGTGGGTTGGCAGCTACCAAAATGGGAACCAATAAAAGAGTCACTGTTCTTTCTTTCAGGACACATTCCAGGACACCAGTGTGGTGCTCAAGATGATGTTTATCTCAGATTTGGCCCTGGACTGCAGCAGTCAGCCCACAGTTGGGCTTACGGTCCTCCTGCACCCTGAGCACAAGCTTCTGCCAGCCTGTCAGGTGGGGGACAGTCCCCTTGCTGAATTCACCTGAAAACTCCCCACAAACCTCAGCTCCAGCCCTTGAATGAACTCCAAACCTCGCCTCAACTCCGAACCTCAGCATGGTAAAAGAAGGGCAGGAAGAGAAACTTAAATATTATTGTCTCGGTAAAGGAGGAGAAAAGAAAAAAAGAAAACCAAATATGTATGTTGGCAGTTTTCCATGTCAGTTTTCCCATTTCCCTCCCTCGTGCACTTTCTGCAGCAGCAATCTGTCCTTTTTCCTAAACGCTGAGCAATCCCAGCACTAAACTAATCAATATTAATAGCGATGGGCTCGGGCGGGGGGAGGAGAGGAGGGATTACCCTGACCTTTTTCAACTCACACTGCCTCAGACGGCCACCAAGCAGCTGAGGAGAGAGCAGCCAGACGGTAATGCCATGTGGTTTTAGTAGCTTTTCCATTTTTTAATTTTTTTTTTCCTGCCTGTGAATATTTACTTCTGTTGTCTCAGTGCAGAGAGCAATGAAATCTGATTGTCTTCAGGAAGGAAAAAAAATAGAATTATATTAGCCATCTCCGGGCCGAACCTCGCCTTGATGGGAAACTCCACTGAAATCAGGGGAAATAATACCCAGGCTGGATTTTAACTTGAATTTCTATTAAAAATGGGAATTGGATTAGGGAAGTTTTGACAGGTGAAGCGTTGAATGCCGGTGTGCTTTGTGGATTTCTCTTATAATAGGGTATAATCAAACCCATTGAGCCTGCGACTGGGATATTGAGTGCGAGAGCAAACAAAGGGCTGGGTGAACCGGTCCTCTATTGTTAAGCACAAGTGTCCAGAGCAGCTCATCCAGATACAGGGTACGTATGCACCCAGGACAGGGTGCTCGGAATTAAAGACAAATCCTATTACTTGAAACAAAATCATAATTGAAGCTCTTTGTTTGTATTGGATTTGAGGATTATTGTAGACTTTCTGGTTAGCAGCATGTCTGAAAAAGAGAGGTTTATGTCAGGAGGCACCGTGGATTATTGGCAATTAATGCATTGTCTTTTATTTACTGAGATATTCTTGTTTCCGTGAAGCTCTTTGTTTGTATTGGATTTGAGGATTATTGTAGACTTTCTGGTTAGCAGCATGTCTGAAAAAGAGAGGTTTATGTCAGGAGGCACTGTGGATTATTGGCAATTAATGTATTGTCTTTTCTTTACTGAGATATTCTTGTTCCATATGAAAAATGTGATTTTTATAAATTTAATCTGAGAAAGCTAGATAAAATTCTATTAATGCCTTTCCTCTTTTGCTCTGAAGGAGCCGAGCCTCAGGGAGAGGTTCCAGATTGAGGTGGTAGATTTGTGGGGTGGTTTTTTTTTTTGGAGTAAACATTTTATGGTATTTTCATATTTTTTCTTTCAAGCAGAAAGCGCTTTGCAGATGGCTGAGATCACAGCACTAGCTAATGAAGGCACGGGTGTGTTTTTCCTTTCTTTGTCAGGACCCATCATGTCCGACAAACCAGATTTTGCAGAAATTGAAACATTTGACAAGACCAAACTGAAGAAGACGGAAACCAGAGAGAAAAATCCACTGCCCACTAAAGAAGAGCCTCAGGGAGAGGTTCCAGATTGAGGTGTTAGATTTGTGGGGTGGGTTTTTTTGGAGTAAACATTTTATGGTATTTTCATATTTTTTCTTTCAAGCAGAAAGCGCTTTGCAGATGGCTGAGATCACAGCACTAGCTAATGAAGGCACGGGTGTGTTTTTCCTTTCTTTGTCAGGACCCATCATGTCCGACAAACCAGATTTTGCAGAAATTGAAACATTTGACAAGACCAAACTGAAGAAGACGGAAACCAGAGAGAAAAATCCACTGCCCACTAAAGAAAGTAAGTGCTTATGAGGCTATTTGAACTACGAGCAGCAAGGACACAATCCATATTGCAGTTCATATGCAAAATGAATACTAATCATAGGATTACAGGCTCAAACTCATCCCTGACTTTAACTGGGGATAATAATAAGACTCATACTCTATGCTGGGCTTCGAGGGATACAAGTAGTTATAACCAATGCTGTGTTTTGTCTGAAAAAATCCTTTCTGATGGGATTGCTCTTGCTTTTACTAAAAGCAAGACCAGGTTTTCTGCTGGTTGCAGGTAACAGGATCAAACTGTTTGTAACGACCATGTTACAAGCCTTTTCGGAGGCACAGATGCTCAGGGGAACCCCTGCACCCCCCTGGCAGCATCCCCAGGAGGTGCCTGGGCTCTGATTTAAGGTGTTATCAGGCAGATGAGCTGCTGCCCCCCACTGGTACCTGCTGCCAGCCCTGGCCAGGAGACTTCCAGACATCTCTGGGAATAAGGCTGCAAGAGAAACCCATCATCATCCTCATCTAACAGGCTATCTTCTTCAGCAAAGCACCCCTGGGCTTTTCTCGTGCAGGGTCTTCTCCTGTACACAGGCAGCCCACTGAGGGTTGTGGCTTACATTGAACTGGGATGTGAAAATGGCATTTCTCTGCATTTGGACCAGACATTGTGAGTGGTTTCCTTCACACTGACAGCTTTGGATGGGTCAGTACCGATAGCCATGGAGACGCACTGTCCCTCATCATAAAATACCTGGTTTTTTCCCCTGTTTTATTATCCCTACCAATGCTAAAGCTGCAAATACAGGAGGAGGTTTGCACATCACAAACTGCACCCTGTTTGCTACAGAGATGTGGGAACGGGGTGATATTTCCAGGGTGGCCAAAGAAAGCAAGTGGGGACCAACCATCCCCTGGCGTTAAGAATGACCACAGAAATCTGCATCCTGCAGAATGATTATAATGTTTGTTGCTGATGTTTTTGTTTCCTCTGTTTTTCTGGCAGCTATCGAACAGGAAAAGCAAAGTGAAAGTACAGCCTGAGAGGAAAATTGAAGATGTGACTGCTGCTTCTTCAGTGGGGTTTTGGCTTCTGAGCTGGGCTGTTTTGTTTTGTCCTCCCCACCCCATGTTCGTTACCCATTTATTTTAGCAAACATTTGCTCATTTCACATTCCCCAAGTTTGTTTTGTGTTTGTTGAACAAGATACTATGTATTTGTGTTTGTATTCTTAAAACTGTAATTCCAAGTTCTGTATCAACCCCACTACTTGAAAAAAAAAAAAAAAAAAGCAATTTGCATAAAAATTGTTTTTCCTGAACCTCACAATAAACAGGTTTCCTCTGATCAGCTGTCTTTGAGCTTTGCAGAAATAGGGCTTACACTGCAACTCTTACAAGCGTCCGTCTCGCTTTGTTTCTATTGCCAGAGCATCTAGAGAGCACAGCCAGGTGGGGGGGAGTTACCCCAGGCCCCCCCAGGTCCCCCGGCCAGCACAGCCTCTCTCCAGCAGCACAGACACCTTTATCCTGCAGAATTCTGGAGACCCAGATGGCACCAACCCCCCAGGTATCCCCCAACTGCCTTTGGAGCAGCCTGGAGACTTCACTCCCTTTCCCCATCTCGCTCCAAAGAGCGTTTCAGGGGAACCCCAGGGGTGCAAATTTTGTCTGCTGGTAGCTCTTAAGCTGCTACCACCCCATCAATATGATGGGAAGCTGCTGACCTGCTTCAGTCCTGTCCAACAAAAGGCTAAAGGTCCCAGAGACAAAGTACCTGCTTACAAATTCCATGAAAATTTGATGACTGGGTTGAGGAAAGACTCCAATTAGTGTCCCAGGTGGGAGAAGGGGCACAGCACTCTCTTTGCAGTCTTTTTTGCTCCCTTTAGCCTGCTGAGATCCAACCAGCCTTGGGACAACCGCAGCACACACAGCCTGTGGCTGGCGTCAAGTGATATTGGTATCGGGGGGGGAAGGGAAGAAATTCCTCTCCATGGCAGAGGTGTTGGAACTAGATGGTCTTTAGGGTCCCTTTCAACCTAAACCATTCTCCAATTCTATAAATTTATTATTGCACTGATTTTTCTGGGATAAGAAAGAGATCTTCAGCAGAACAAACTTTCAAAGCAAGGTCTCCCTAAATCCCCCTTACTGATGGAGCAGTGACATCCTCACCCGTCTGCAGGGGGCTCAGCAAAAACAGAGTCCGGTGCTGGCTCAGGGGACTCTCAATTACACGGTATCACATTATCTCTGGAGTTAATTTGCAATCATATTAGAAAAACAAGTGCTTACTCTGGGAGGATAAACTGCTGCCCCTGGAGCTTCGGTTTGATCCTGCTCGTGCTGTGGAATAGGAGTAACTCTGAGGACGTTGGTGGGATTACTCCAGGTTTACACCTGTGTAAGGTGAGGCAGAAACTGCCCGTGGGCTCCAGAAAACAGAAACGAGCAGTTGGGGCGGTGTTCAGAAATCTCTCATTTACTTAAGGCTTGCTTGACCCTTGACATTTAATACCAAGAGCCAGAACTGCAATTAAACAATAGCAGCACAGCCACAAAATGAGTGACTTGTGGTGGCAACGAAAAGCAAACAGAGGTGGCCAAGAGACCAAGGGAAAATGACTCAGCCCCCACCCCCCCAACACTTCGAGGTCAAAGAGCCTTTGACATTATTTAAATGTCTACTTTAACGACTGTTCCTTCATGGAGAGAGCATTCAGAGACAGCACTCAGAGCAACAGCACCTACTGGAAACTCGTGTAATTAATACCATTCGACCAGATTTACCCGTTACTTTTCCACGGGGTGATTTTTAAGCACCAGATTGCACCCAGCGGGTAAACCCGCAGACTAGACTTTCTCCTTGTTTTTGCCAGGAGACAGCGTTTTGTTCCACGTGATGATCTCCCTCCTTCTCTGCCAGTTCAGAGCATCTGCCAACTCGCTCAGCACAACACACTGCAAGTCACCGAGAAACCTCTTTGGCACAACTGAGCCAACGGCCGGTGTCGGTGCCCCCACGTTCTCCCAGAGACTCAAGGTCTGGGCTGTGTCCTCGAGCCTGCCCTTGGCAGGAGGAAGGGAAGGAAGGAAGGTCTGGCCAGAGCAAGAAAACAACAGAGATGTTCTCCTCTGGTGTTTACACAAAGGATTAGCAGCCGCGTGAGAGATCAGAGCACCATCTGTAGCTCTGGAGATATCAAAGATGTCCAAGCACTTTGTGAGTGGCTCTTGGTGCCACTGCAAGGCTCGCTCTGTCCCCACGGAACCTCCTCCTCATCTAACTGTTTGCATTTAAAGCCTGGCACCATAAACACAAAGTCTCTGCACTTTTATTCACGTGTCTCATCCCCTGAAAAGCTACACCATGTTCCCCATCCCTGGGTCTCACTGCAAAAGCCATCGATCCACAGCAACTGCACACCAGGAAAAACTCCTCAAAGTTAAAGGCCAGATCTTCCAACCTCCACCCACCCACCGCAGGTAGAACATGGCTTTGTGGCAGGGTTTGGGGTCTGTTTCTTCCACCATTACCAGTTAAGAGAGGCTTAAAATTCAAGACACATAGTTAGAGTACCAGTTAAGAGAGGCTTAAAATTCAAGACACGTAGAGTACCCCAGTTTGAGGAGCGTCCCTCTCTGCTGCTGTGTGAAACCACCTCAGCCCAGGCACTGGATGGTGAGATTAACATTTGCCAAGAGCAGGGACAGGTCTGGCTCCCCATTATCTCAATCAAAGAGCCCTACAGCCCTTATCTGCGGGGCAAGCTGGGGACACAGACCAGGAAACCGCTCATCATTTAAGGCCGAGAAGAGTGAATTTTCATCATTCCAGTCATTACACCAAGGAAATATTTGTTCCCACCATTGGAAGGGACTCACGAGAGAAGCCAAACCAAACACTTCACCCACACCAAGGAAACACCTCCGGGGTGTTACCCTGCTCCTGACCTTCACTCCCGGGAAGAGCATCCTCCAGCACCGAGGCTCACCAACGGCCAACCGCTCCAGGAGCCAGGGTCCTTCCCCAGCCTCCACGTTGGTAGGGTTATCTGCAGCTCAGGTCCCCACCAGCGCTCAACCAGCTCCAGGTGGGAAATGTAAATATTTTTGCTAATTAGCAACAGCCCTTTGCTGTTTAGCTCCTTTGCATAACGAGACATTACCTTGCAGCTTCTCCAAAGGGAAAACACCTTCCATGCTGATCCAGTTACAGCTAAAAAAAATGATTCTATGTTGATAAACACCAGCTTTCTTGGCATCACCATGAAGCCAATCTTGTGCCCCACATCCTGGGGACAGGGCCAGCCCTCCGGGGATCCTGGCTGAGTCCACCCACCCCCGTGAGTCACCTCTGATTGCTTTGCACAGTCACAGCAAGCCCCAGCTGAGCAGAGGAAAGCTGCATTCCTGTCATTATTGTACAGAAGTGAGTTGATTTACTACATCTCGTTAGGCAGGCGCTTGATAACAGTGAGAGCCATGGAGGACAAACCCTGAACACAGCTTTCCTAGGAAAAGGGCATGTGAGTGTTGCATCTCAGTTGGAGTCCAGCTAAAACCCCCCGGAGGTCCTGCTGGTCCCAGCTCAGATACCACAGAATGAGACCCAAAGCACGTGTAGGGTCTTTTTCCAAACATGTTTGGGGGTTCTCTCTTATTTAGGTCACATCACTGCCATGGCTGCTGAGGTGTCTCACAGCAAATCCTTAGAGCCAGCTCTGCAACAATGAAGGCAACCAGCTTTCCCACAGCCTGGTTTACCCCAATGAAAGCTGGGACACCCATGCAAGGCCAAGGCTGGAGAAGTCTTAGCTGTGGGGAAAGACCTCTGTGTGTTTCTGCTCTGCTGTTGGTGGTTCTCCTGACACAGCAGAGACCTCTTCTACTGAGTGAAGAGCAGGGAAAGAAACAACGTGTGGATTAGGAGGGACACAAGCTCATCAGGATCGGGGGTTTGAGCTGTGGCCGGGTGGGAAGCAGGAGGTTGGGGGCCTAGGAACACAGCTGGGGTATGGAGGACAAACCCTGAACACAGCTTTCCTAGGAAAAGGGCATGTGAGTGTTGCATCTCAGTTGGAGTCCAGCTAAAACCCCCCGGAGGTCCTGCTGGTCCCAGCTCAGATACCACAGAATGAGACCCAAAGCACGTGTAGGGTCTTTTTCCAAACATGTTTGGGGGTTCTCTCTTATTTAGGTCACATCACTGCCATGGCTGCTGAGGTGTCTCACAGCAAATCCTTAGAGCCAGCTCTGCAACAATGAAGGCAACCAGCTTTCCCACAGCCTGGTTTACCCCAATGAAAGCTGGGACACCCATGCAAGGCCAAGGCTGGAGAAGTCTTAGCTTTGGGGAAAGACCTCTGTGTGTCTCTGCTCTGCTGTTGGTGGTTCTCCTGACACAGCAGAGACCTCTCCTACTGAGTGAAGAGCAGGGAAAGAAACAACGTGTGGATTAGGAGGGACACAAGCTCATCAGGATCGGGGGTTTGAGCTGTGGCCGGGTGGGAAGGAGGAGGTCGGGGGGCTGGGAACGCAGCTGGGGAGGTGCCCACGGCAGCAGAAACTCGAGGCAGAAGAAGCCAGGGCGGCTCTTGTCCTCTGCCCAGCTCCCCTCTTGTTTTTCCCAAAAACACAGGGTGAAAACAATAGTCTTTTAAAAAGCACTAACCTTCTGGTGCCAAGCTGGGGGAGCCTCCCACACCACACGCAGGCAAACAGAGCTGCTGTGTCCTCCTGGAGCCCAGGCACCAGCTCCCACCCGGTGGGTCCATGGGTGAGCTCCGGCTGTCCCAGCCCCATCTTGGGCACCCAGAGCATGTCCCCACAGAGAAACCTGCTCAGTTTTGACCATGAAACGTGGTGCGGGGAGGGTTGGGGCTGAGCCAGGCAATGTGGGAGCAGGTGTGTGTGTGTGTGTGCGGGGGTGTTCCTCCAGCTCAAACCCAACGCCGCTCAAACTGACAGCAGGGTAAGCTCTCGCTTCGGCTTCTGCGGGGGGATCTGTGCTGGGAGAGGCAGCTCCGAGCGTTTTCTGTCTTGTCAGAAGAGCTGGCTTGGGAAGGAACAGTTGCTGGGGATGGTTCACGCACATCTTGTGTGCTGTGCTGACAACAGCTCTTGACAACTCCCTACCATCAACTGCAAATCTCCCAACACTTCGTCTTTGCTTCGGGGCCCGGCTCCAGAACTCATTCCATCCGTGGGGAATCGGGAAAATAGGGAGTGGAGATGGGAGAAAAGGGGGGTTTCTAGCCAATGTCATCAGAGAGACATATGAAAATGGGGTCTTTTAGGGCTCCAGCAGTAGGCAGGGAATGAAAAGAATGATTTTTTTTCAAAATAAAAACAATAATCTCAGGAATTTTAAGCTGGTCTTGTGAATTTACTGGCCAACTCAGTATTGAAATTTTTGGATTTGGCAACAAACAAGGAGGAAAAAAAAATGATGTGTGACTCCAAGTGGGTGTTTTCAAACAGCATCTTGTTTGGGGAAAATAATCCCTCTTGGTTTGCTTTGTTTTCTCGTGATGCTAGAAATAATTCTTCTCCTCAGAGGGAAGAATTGGGTTTTTCTTTTCCTGTCTCACCATGGGAGCTACCCCAGGTCATGCCTGACCACGCCTGGTCCCCCCATCACTTCTTGCACCAGAGTCACCCTTCAAAGTGTTGAAGAAACACTCGTGCGGGTCCCATATTACATGTTTCATTTAGCAATGAAGAAATCAGGCGTGAGATGCTCTGGGCAAAGGTGTACCCCTCCATGGCCAGCCCCAGGGCAGGGGATGGAGGGAGCAGGGATGCCTTGGGGCAACAGCATCACTCCTGGCACCCTTGTCTCCAGAAGCCAGGAGCAGCAATAGCTAATAGCGCTGTGATAGCTCCATAATGGCCTTATAGTAACTCCAGCCTCTACACTGCTCCTCCTGATGGGTACCATTTTATTCTGTCCTGTCCTGGCTCCTGTTCCAGTGGGAGCTGGGTAACCCAAGCCCATGGTGGTGCCTCATGCCAGCTCCAGCATGGACCTTACCTGGTACCAGCAAAGCCGGCAAGGAGTGAGGGTGTTTGGAGAGAGAAGGCATCAAACAACTTCTGTGCCAACTCCAGTTCTCTCACGTTGGCAGACATCCCCAGTAACACTAATGACTTCAGTGGCATTAATCCAGGTTGAGATGGGGGCAGCTAAAATTACATCAGCCTGGGTGAGGGAGGGCTGTGGGCACCACTGGAGAATCGCTCTTGCCCACCCAGTGCCCCCCATGTCTTGGTCATGCAGCAAAGGGAGGTGCTGGCTCTTCTGAAGGCTTCAGAGAGGGAAAAACCTGGAGGAAACTGCTCCCAGCGTGAGCGAGCAGGGATTTGTCATGACCACATGGTAAACATGGACCTGCCCAGACATCCCCCAGCCTCGGGGCAGCCCTGGAGTGGCACGGCATGGCACGGTGCTCCCTCCCTGGGGTGTGCCACCCAGCCTGGGTCCCCGCTGGCATCGCCTCTTCTAACACACCCAGCTGAAAACCACCGTGTCCCTGTTTTAACATACCCATTCCATTATCACGCTGCTCTACCATCCTGAGACCGACGAGCTCAGCCGGGGCTCCGATTTAATTTTATGCCTCTTTCAATGCATTTCAAAAATACCCAGGGAGTTGGAAATGTCAGGACACCGGCGTGGCTGTATCGGCCACAGGAATCTGCCTCCCTCTTCTCAATAGATAATTGAAGATTATTTCAAAAGGGAGCTGCCTCGACATGAGTGTTGGCTCCTCATGGCGCTCAACCCAGCTTCATTTATTTTCTCGCTCTACAAAGGACTAATAAAGCTTTAACTTACCTGCTTTTATAAACTTTATGTGTGAAGCATTCGGTGGCGCAGGGCCAAGGTGGAAATAAAAGAGCTTAAGAGAAAATAGCACTCTATTCAGACCGGGCTAAAAAATACAAATCCCAGAGCTGTGCTCAAACAGCAGGGATGATGTTTCTCCTGGTAGCACCATCGGTGACTTCAGTCTCCACATCAGTGTGCACCGAGTCCTTGGAGAGGGGTCCTGCTTCAGGGGATGGTGCCACACTTGGACCCCTCAAAAAGGAATTTATTGTGCCTTGAGATTAACATACACACACACATACATACACACACACACATACACACACCCCTGGGCACTGCTAACTCCTGCTGGAGCCAAGCAGGAACCAAAACACCCATGGGAGCAGGGCTGGGTTTGCCCACAGACACTGGGTGCCTCCCAGAGCTCAGGACTGGCAGCACCCAGCTCACCCCACAGTTAATGTATATTAACAATATATATATTTTTTTTTAATATATATATATAGTATACATATAAATCTCCCATGACCGCACCATGGGGGATTTGGGTGAGGTGGGCTGCCAGGGAGAAGAATCAGGCAGGATTTAGGATACCTGTGCTCCAGGCTTGTCCCCTTGAGCAAGCCTCATCATCTCATTACTCTTCAGTTTCACCATACACGGATCAGGACCGGTGACACCGCTTTGTGTGCAAGAGGTGCTTGGGCAGCCCCAGTCCATCCACACGGGCAGCAGAATTCCGGTGCAACACAGAGTCCCTGAATTCAGTCTCTGTTATTTCCCAATATTTACGTGCAGACAAGCTTCCCTGTCCCTGAAAGAACATTTTGCTAAAACACTGCTCCTTGTTGCTCCAAGCATGGCCAGATGAACCAGAGAGCACAGCACAGTTGAAAAACCCAAGGATGGGCCTGAGGAACCTGAGCAGTGAGCACCAAAAGGCCACTGGAGGTGGTTGTGGTGGGTGAGATCCCTGGGTGGCTTTTATCCCAGCTGCTGCTTGAGCTGCTCTGATGGGAGGAACTTTGCAAGCCTGTCCCATCCATACATGTCCACCAGCCACCCCGGCACTGGTGGTGTCCCAGCCTGCCACCGGACACAGGTAGGTGCTGGGATGGACTGGGATGGGTGTGCGGTGTGGGGACATCCCACAGGGGGGAGCCTTGTCACCAGCCTGTGGGGGACACTGTCCCAGGCATCTCCACCGGCCACTGCACCCTCTGCTGAGGCTGCACCGTTGTGTTTGATCCCCACACTGCAGGTTTCCCTCCATCTCCCCCCTCTCCGAATTAACGGATGCAAAACGCGCTGTTTTCATCCTCAAAGGGACTGGGCAAAACGCCCTCCAAAACTACCGCAGTTCAGGTTTTCTGGGGGAAATATGATCAAGGAAACCTGTTTTCAAAGGGTGTCACTGGGAAGAGTTCATCCCACAGAGGGTCCTAACAGGTCTCTGTGCCTGGGGAATGCTGAGAAGCTGGACCACGGAGCCAGATCCCGACCTTACATGTTCCCATCAGATCAATTTTAAACCAAACAGTAAAGACCTAAAAGTGATTTAGTGAAGCCGGAGACGTTGCCACAAGTCGTCACCTCACTCTCAACTCAGGTAACACTGGAGATGTCTCCTCCCACCTCAAAGATTAATTAATGCATGGCACTGCCTTCATCCACAGACTGATTAAAGTGTATAAACACGACGTCGTTTCCATTAAGAAATGGAAATACGCAGCTCGACCCCTGTGAAAAGACTGGCAGGGCCAGAGGAGCTTCCTCGGTGGGGGGAGAAGAGCAAAGTCCTGGAGCTGCAGAGGACACCACGGGGGGAGCGATGCCCCCCAGCAGCACAGATTCCCCACCGCCGTCGTGGGGCAAAGGAGGTGCCAGAAGCAAGTTCAAACTCAAAGAGCTTTTAAGGTTGCTCTCCAGCCCAGGATCCCCCAGAGGAAGCCTCAGCTTTCTGCACTCAGAATCGCCTCTGCCCAAAGAAATAAAGATGAGTTTTAAGAAAATATTCGTAGCTCAAATCACCATTTTCTTCTGCAAGTCTCAAAGGCTCCCACACACACACGTGCAGGACACAGCCAGAGCCCAGGATCCCCCAGAGGAAGCCTCAGCTTTCTGCACTCAGAATCGCCTCTGCCCAAAGAAATAAAGATGAGTTTTAAGAAAATATTCGTAGCTCAAATCACCATTTTCTTCTGCAAGTCTCAAAGGCTCCCACACACACGTGCAGGACACAGACGGCACAGACACACGTATCCTCCAGCTCAGAAATTAAAATCCTGGGGCTTAATCTGCCCCCTGTGATGCAAAGTGGACGGGGGACAGGAGGGGTGACAGAGCCCCAGCCAGGAAGGCACAGTGTGAGGAACCAAGCTGGGAAAGGCTGGGGAGCATCACATGAGCCAGCTTGTAATCAGTTAATTTAACTCGAGTTCGGCCAGGAATGATTAAGAAGGAGGTGATAATTTTCCTCCGTATCAAGTGCCCAATCTCTTCCTGGACAGGCTTTTATCTGCTGAGGTGACACATTGCCAGGACGGAGATGTGTTCCCCTCACGCAGATGCCCGGGCAGTAACCTATCTGCTGCACTAACACCGTTTTGCATGACACTTCCTTTAAAAGAGGAGAGAAAAACAAACCACTTGTCCCTGCTTTGTAACCCTGCCTCGTCAACAGCCCTGTAGGCTTTGAAGGACACACCTAAAGGAGGCAGGTGAGGCTGATCAGGTCATGGAGATGCCTCTCCGGGGCCAACTGGGTGGCTGAGTCCTCTCTCCAGAGCCACTGGGGTCTGAAGGTTGATCTAAACGTTGGTCTTTTACTCTGCCTCACTTTTTGGGGCAGCTCGAGATATGGCAGGACCAAGTTCAGGCACGTCATTGCCCACAAGTAGCTTTGCATGAGTTTTGAATGCTGTGAAGATAGAGACATGGAGTGACCACTGGAATTTAGGAAAATCAGCCAGGATGGACCAACAGCCCTTGCCTGTGGGTAGATATGAGGAAAATTTTTGCTCTGCTGGAAGGGCCAGGAAAGCTTGGGGGAGGAGATGTGACCTCCCTCAGCAGTGCAGAGGGGACATCGCTGCCTGTGCCTCTGCTGAGGGACGTGCCACAGCTTTTATCCAGACATTTGTCTCTGCAGGCTCCTCTGCTCATCGCCCCATGCTGGGAGGGCCAGGGAGGAGCCTTTGGGAGTCTGGAAAGGGGTGAGGACAGGGACACAGAGGCTTAGGGGGGGAGTGGGGAAGTCACTGGAGTGAGAAGATCGTGGAAGGAGCTGCCCTTGGGGATGGAGGGGCCTTGACTTGCCCCCCAGCCCGTCCCTCTGCCCTGCCATGTCACCGCTGTGCTCACCCATCTTATTCCTGACACACCATGGGCAAATTAAATCTCCCCCTGCTGCAGCTTGAGCCCTTTATTCCTTGCTCAGGTGAAAAAAAAAAAAAAAAGAAGAAGAAAAAAAAAAGATTTTTCCTCCTTTTGCTCCTTCTTCTCTTATTTCAGCCTAAACCCAGCATCCTAAACACACACCTGAGAGCTCTGCAGTGCTCTGGGACCATTTCTATGCCGCTCATCAGGACATTACGCTTGTCCCAAATCACCTTGACAGCCCTTGGTGGGAAGTGTCCATGTCCCCAGCCAGCTTGGGACTGGAAAAATCAGCATTTCATTCCAAACCCAGATTTTTTGCCTCCTGAAACCAAAAGACATGAAGCCCAAACTGTGCAACCTGGAACCCCCTGTGGTCCTGGGTTTTGGCATCCTGATGGTCCCGTGGTGTGTTCCAGGGTGTGTTTCCTTCAGCAGCAGAGCCTCTTACCTTGGACGTGCTCGTTCCTGGCCTCTCTGGTGAAGTTCACTGCTCCCCCCATCACGCCAGACATCAGGCTGTGTTGGGAATCAGGATTAAAAATAAGACAAAAAACCTGGTTGCATTGGTACAACTGAGGGAAGACAAACTGCTGCAGGGAGGCAGGAGACAGGAACTTTTTGGGATTATTTTGTCACAAGGAAAGCACACCTTCAACCATCACAGCTGGACATTTTAACCTTGTTTTCGGTGAACATCAGGGCACTTCTAACAATGTGCCAAAAGAGGAGTGAAGAGGACTAAGCCTGTGGGATAGGTGTGGCATAAAACCTGATTTCAGTTTCACCTCCATCCACAATTACCATTCATTAATCAAAACATATTCGTTATACAGGCAAAATTCCCACCAGCACCGCCAGGTCCAGGGCTGGGTTCCTGCTGGGAAGGGGGAGACCACACAGTGGGCAGAGCAATGAGGAATAAGGGAAAGTAGGAACGACTTAAAAAAAAAAAAAAACACAACAAAAATCCAATTCCTGCATAGAGCTGAGCATGCAGGAGCATTGCCCTGTGGCTGTATCCTCTGTCACGGAGTATTTTGAAGTGAAGTGACACGTCCCTTTGCTGAGTGGCTGCTGTGTACACACCAAGGACACGGCATCACCCGCAGGGGCTCGGGCGGCTTCCTGGGGCGAGCGGTGCGGGAGGACACCATAAAACATCCTCCACCTGGCCAGCGAGGGGGTGGCTTTCTAATTACCCAGGTGGATTTTTATTGTAACGAAGCCAGCCATGCAGGATTTGACGCTGGGGGTCTGAATGTGTCACCTGCTGAGGACAATTTAGTGGTCTGTGCTTTATGTTTCTGTTGTCTGCAGCCATGGGGCTCGCTGTCCCGCAGAGTGTGTGGCATTTATATAAATCAATTTATCTCATGTCTGCCTTCTCCCAAAATCCATGTTCTGATGGGTGCATGGGGCTGTCTATACTGTTACCGTCTCTTGACTTGGGGCAGATACCAAAATATTTTAGGATTTCCATCATCCTACAAAAAGCACTGGCTCTTTGGTCATGCAGCGAGAAAATAAGAAACAAAGCATCGATATTTTATCAGTAAAGCCAAGGGGCTCCTGCTGACATTCAGGACATTGCTTTCCAAACAGCCTGTCCTACAAGAGTGCCTGGAGCCAAGGCAAGCTCTGCTGATGCCACCACGCCGGGTGGCTGATGGCTCGCTCTGGGGTCCGAGGTTGCCCAGAATGACCGACAGTTTTCAGCATAAATGGGGATATTCAACAGAATTTTCCTTTCAGGTGTTTTGTGGGCTTTTTTTTTCTCCCCCCATCCAAGACCAAACCAACAGCCAGTTTCTAGGCAGCAGGATATTCAACAGAATTTTCCTTTCAGGTGTATTGTGGGCTTTTCCCCCCCCCCATCCAAGACCAAACCAACAGCTGGTTTCTAGGCAGCGGGAAAGCCAAAGAGAAACCCCTTCAGCATCGTTTCACAGACAGCACCTCCAGCCCCGGTGACCCAGGCTGTGACCCACAGGCTTTTCCCATGGGAGACGGGGCAGCTCCCAGCCCCGTTGCAGCCCTCCCAGGCTGTGCCCACACATGCCCTGCGACGTAGGGAGCAAAACACCAAAATCAGCTTCCAAACAGCTACGCCCAGTCCAGCTCTCCACTGATTCACCCGGAGATCTCAAGACCTCCCGGCTCCGTGCCTCAGTTTCCCCAGCTGCAAAACACACACAGCTATATTTAATCTCTTTGACTGCAAGAAGACACTGCACGAAGCGCTCTATAAGTGCAAAATTTACTAACACAGCAAGACCAAACTCTGCTTTTCCCTAAGGTGGGAGAGTCCAGCAGCGATAGGACTGGGATCATTGCAGCCCCGTGGGTCTGCCGGGCTGGATAACCTGGCTCCTGCTCAGGGGGACTGAGCTGTAAACACAGAAAAAAAGCCCTTCAGCAGCCCGGGGAGGCTTGTCCCAGCACGCTGCTTTGTTTGCTGACAGCTAGCGCAAGTGACAACGTTACAAGTGACTTTTAAGATCCCCGTGACTTTAATTGGAAGGGACATTTTTAATAGCCCAGGCAAATAGCTGTGTGATCCTGCCAAAGGCAGCCACTGCTTCACACCCAGAGACGCTGTTGTTCTTCTGGAGTGTGACAGGAAGATCGTGTGTGAACTGACAGAGCAGACACGCCAACAGTTTTGGGTTGTTTTTTTTTAGCTGTACAAGTTCTCTCTGCTCAGGCAAGGAAAAAAAAAAACCACAACAACCCAAAAAACATCAATATGCCCCCAGGGACAGCCAGACACAAGCCCAAAAATGACCTGAGTGCATAGAGAAAACACAGAGCAGATTTCCAAACCTTACACATGGGCTTTAGTCAACGACCATCACTGGTACATGGGAAACACTCCATTCCCAGTCATTGTCCTTTGACAGCTCCAACAAGTAGGATCTGCTCGGGATGGTAACGATTAAAATGCTGACTCACAGAGGGTTTTGCCGTGCTGGCGGGACCAACACTAGCTTTGTGCTCACTTGGAAGGTATTTTGCATCCCTGCTTTTCAACCAATCTGCAATTTTAATCCTCTGGCTGCAAACAGGCTGTGTGTGGCTTTGCCCGACTGGCTCCAGGTTTCCCTTCTGCAAGGGCTGGAGGGAGAGGGCTCTCCCCTGGCTCACACACACGCTGATGGGCAGCAGGACAGGGAGAGCCCCTGTGCCCTCTGCAGCCAGGAGCTCCTCTGCCTTGCTCCTGGGAAGGGGGGGAGAGGAGTGAGAGCCCCCCAGTAGCCTGGGACCTGAGCTGGGACCTGTAAAACCACAGGGCAGGCTGCTGGCTTTGCAATGCTCTCACGCATCTCATGGCAAGACAGCAAACTACTTTGCAAAGGTCTTTAAGATGCAGCCTCCTGCCTGACCATGGCCAGGACTGCTCATCCAAGTGCAAAGATGGGATTTATCCCCATTCAGCCCCTTTTGCTCAT
The DNA here is from genome assembly GCF_001431845.1 of Calidris pugnax. Taxonomy (NCBI): domain Eukaryota; kingdom Metazoa; phylum Chordata; class Aves; order Charadriiformes; family Scolopacidae; genus Calidris; species Calidris pugnax. The sequence continues at coordinate 14,310,829 of NW_015090893.1, read as the reverse complement.
GGCACAGCCCCCCCCAAATGCCACACACAGTCCCATTCCCTTGAACCTCACATTTGCAGCCCCTTTGAGAGTCCTCCTGTGGCAGCAGTGATCAATGCCAGCAGAGAGGCATTCCCAGGGGTCAGATGGGGAGCAGAGAGGAGGAAGAGGAGAAGGAGAAAGGCAGCACCTCTGCCCTGCCACAGAGCCAGTGCAGGATGCCAGCAGAGAGGCATTCCCAGGGGTCAGATGGGGAGCAGAGAGGAGGAAGAGGAGAAGGAGAAAGGCAGCACCTCTGCCCTGCCACAGAGCCAGTGCAGGGCAGATGCTTCACCCTTGTGCCACGGGATAGTGCCTGGCAGAGCCAGGGGGCTGCTTGGCACTGCTGGCACTGCACAGCACAGCTTTTGGGCTGAGCACCCACACTGTCCTGCTCAGCAGGCAGGATCCCTCCCCAGGGACAGCCAGACCCTGGTTGGGACCGTTCAGCCACAGGAAAACAGACCAAGACATTTCCATGAGCACCATCTCTCCTGGTGCTCCACCCTCAGCTCCTTACAGCCCTTGATGACATCGTCCCTGGCTATTAAAGGGCTTTTTTGGGGGTTTCCTCTGATAAGGATTTTCCTTCCCTGGGCCCAGGTGATGGCTCAGTGGTGGGGGAGGCCCCTCGCTGGGCTCAGGGGTGCAGGCAGCTCTCCTGCCCACAGAGCCGGCCGTCGCCGGGTTCTGCTGCAGCAGCCTTCACCGGAGGGAAATTGCTAACCCCAGAAAACTGTTCCCCTAATTACAGCGTTGGAGCATGAAGCAAACCACATAAATGATTCACACAGTGTTCCCAAGCTGCAGCCGCGTAAATTAGAGAGTTTTCCAAACACTCCCGGGCCGTGCACGCTGTTATCAGGATGGAAACGCAGAAAGTTTCATCATGAGGAGGTGAGGAGGGGGAAAAAAAGCCCTGCCGTTAACCACATCGCTTCAAATCAAGAAGACCTGGGAGGTCTATCCCCTATAGATCTTTACAGAATCGTTGTTGAAACTCCTGGGGGAGTTCTCAGAGGAGGGAACAGGCAGAAGGCAGGGGGACTATAGAAATGCAGCAGCTTGTTATTTCGGAGGGACGCGGGGACTGAGCCTCCGCCGGCAAGGGGAGGATGAAAAGGAGAAGGCAAGAGGACTCGGGGCCAAGAGAAAGGGATGGCTGGCGGTGGGGAAGAGAGTTAAAAGTGTCCCATTGTTAGGGAAGTTTGCTCTGCTTCAGACCATCCCGCTCCCAGGGACACCGCGCCGCCTTTTGAAGTGCAACCTTAGGCGGTGCCTTGTCACCCATTGGAGAGGGAGCTTTTTTACCACATTAAGTCATTGGGTAGCAAATGAATGGGGGGGTTTTTGACTATTCACAACTTCACCTTATAAATATCAGGGTTGGAGGTTCCTGCTGCTTTCCTCCATCCCGACTGCTCACCTTGGGGAGGAGCGGAGGGAGGCGGCCCTGCTCCCTCGGGGACCCGTGGTGCGGAGAGACATCAGCGAAAGGGACCCAGCCCCGCTCCTTGTGACAGCCATGAAGAGCAGCACCTTCCTCATCCTCTCCATCGCAGGAGTCTACGGCGCCGTTCTCCACACAGCAGCATGGTAGGGTCCAACTCATTGGAAAGGGACGCTCAGTTTTCTTTAGGGATGCTCTTCAGCCTGCGCTAAACACTGCGATTCATTTTCTTTTCTTTTGTTTCAGGTCTGTGAATAACTTCCTGATGACAGGACCTAAGGTAATTAACACACAGACCGTCAAGAATTTAAGCAGAGCAATTTTGCTTTGCGAATGGGAAATAGGACTTTTCCAAGGAACCAGATTTCCCGGGGCTCATCGGCTCTGAGTCCTGGAAAAGGACTCACAACCCGCTTATGTCCGTTTCCATTGATTAAACGGTAAGAGGCGGTGGATTTTAACGAGGCTGTTTCCCCTGCCAGGCTTACCTGACCTACTCCAGCAGCGTGGCGGCCGGGGCGCACAGCGGGATGGAGGAGTGCAAGTTCCAGTTCGGGTGGGAGCGCTGGAACTGCCCCGAGAGCGCCCTGCAGCTCTCCACACACAACCGGCTCCGCAGCGGTGAGTGCGCCGGTACCCGCCGGCACCCGCATCCCCATCCCGGGGTGACTTTGGGTGGGTAGGAGCAGGGATGCACCCTGCAGAGAGCTGGGGCTGCTGGTTAAACTGTTGGAGAAAGTTTTCTGCGTCTCAAATACCACGGTTGGTTTTCTCCATCTGTGTTAATGGGATGAAATATATAGCACTAACATTTTTTTAGGAGTCCCAGGCTCTCTCTGCATCTCTGAGAGCTGGGTCCTTCCCGTGGGGCTGCTCCAGGGGCTCGCTCCCACCGCTTTGTGCGCAGCATCCCAGGGAGCGCGATGCCAGAGGCACCTGAGCTTGCAACGGGGAGAAGAGAGGAAGAGAGAAACCAGAGACGTGCACTAAGAAACTGCCTTCATAAGACAGTTGTGGATATATTTGAATACTGGCTGCTTCGACAAGCAGAAATCTCTTTTTTCCCAGAGCAGCATCTCTATTTGAATCTGTTAGGAAAGCCAAAAAAGAAACTAAATTAGAAGTGTGGGTGCAGACAGCTGTTAGCACAGGTTCAACCACCGACTGAAACAAGATCAATGATGATTTTCCCCGGCAGGCAAGATCAAAGCAGGAACATACCCCCCCGAGCAGGGAAGGACAGAGACGAACCGAGCGCCAGGTGACGCAGGCGATAACCAGCCTTGGCCAGAGCAGGATGGGGCATTGCCTTAAGATCCTGCTGCTGCCAAGAAACTCCATCCCATGCACAGACACCTGCGTAGCATTATGCCCAATTGCTGAAACCTTTGATGCTGAAGGCTGAAGAGACCCTGGTCACCAATATTTCATTTCTGCAGCACTTTACCTTTTGCACAAAATGTTATTTAGCGTGGGTTTTTTTTTCCTCCCCCCCTTCTTGCTCCTTTTCCTCATAAACTGGGACAAATGTCTATGTTTGCATGTGACAGCTTTTTTTCCCCCCTCTCCCCCAGCCACCCGGGAGACATCCTTTGTACACGCCATCAGCTCGGCCGGCGTGATGTACACCCTCACCAGGAACTGCAGCCTGGGAGACTTCGAGAGCTGCGGCTGCGACGACTCCAGGAACGGCCGTGTCGGTGAGCTGCTGGCTCCAGAGGGGCTGCCATCCTCTCTCCAGCCCCCCACAGAGCTCCCCTCCCCAGGATTTCAGGGCAGAATGAGGTGTTTCTGTGCTTAGGGTGCCTCTGTTCTTGCAGGTGGCCGAGGCTGGGTCTGGGGAGGATGCAGTGACAACGTGGAGTTTGGGGAGAGGATCTCCAAGCTCTTTGTGGATGCTTTGGAAACAGGACACGACACCCGGGCACTGATCAACCTGCACAACAATGAAGTTGGGAGACTTGTAAGTCCAATTAATACTACTACTACTAATAATAATAATAATAATACTAGTGATGTCTATATTGAAAACAAACTCCAAGAGTCTGGTAGGCTGTTCAGGTCCCCACCTCCAGCCCTCTGTGACAATCTAGGCCTTGTAGTCTTTGCACAGGGAAAAAAATACAGCCCAAATCTGTCCCTAAACCTGAACCCAAGGAGCTGCAGTAAGAGTTGTTCCCACTTCCAGCTTCTGCAGCTGTGTGTAATGCAGTGAACTACCAGCACACACCATTCACTCAGAAACACAGGGGCTTTATACTCACCCAGTGCTTCTCTGGTCTGTAAAACAAAGCAAAACCCACCTTATTTTTCTTTCAATGTGCATTTCCAAGCTCTTTGGCTGGAGAAGCCGGCTGCCAGCCTCACCCCCCGCTCCCCGCCTGGCCCGGCAGAGGCTCTCAGCATCTTGCCAAACCTCCTTGTCTGTAAAAACAAGGAGGGCAACACTTAACATACCTATCTCATAGGGTGTGTCGAGGCTTAATCTCACATAGATACCAGCGATTGGGACCTTATAAATACCAGAGGGAGATAGGTAGATAATATCTGTGAAGTGCTTGGCCTGGAGGAGATGCAGAGAGGTTGGGGATGATTATTCCCAAGCAGTTTCACACGTTTTGAATGAAACCTCGGAGAGGGATGATGGGTCCATGCTCTGATGAGCCAGGTGAGCTGCAGACTGGAACTGCCTGAGAAGGGCATGACCTGGCAAATGCTCTTTTTTCCTGTCCTGGAGAAACAGCTCCTGCAAAGGCTGAGGACAATCGTTTGTGCCCACTCCTTATCTCTATCCTTTTAATTAGCAAAGAAGGACAGATGTTTTCCAGGAACTGAAATAAAAGCATCAGCCCGTGTCTTGGAAGGACCTGAAGTCATTCCCAGCACAAGCCACTTTTGATCCATTGTCCCCCGAATTAGAAGTGCTGTAGAGCCTGGTTTGGGGGTTTAAAGGACGATGTTCTGCTGCTCCTAATTTCTCCACCTTTTCCACCAAGGCTGTGAAAGCCACGATGAAGCGAGCCTGCAAGTGCCACGGGGTGTCGGGCAGCTGCAGCATCCAGACCTGCTGGCTCCAGCTGGCCGAGTTCCGGGAGATCGGCAACTACCTGAAGATCAAATACGACCAAGCCCACAAGCTGGAGATGGACAAGAGGCGCCTGAGAGCCGGCAACAGCGCCGACAGCCGCGGGGCCACGGCCGAGACCTTCCACCACGTCCACGCCACGGAGCTGGTCTTCCTGGAGGACTCTCCCGACTACTGCACGAGGAACGCCAGCCTGGGCCACCACGGCACCGAGGGCCGCGAGTGCCTGCAGACCGGCAAGAACCTCTCCCAGTGGGAGAAGAGGAGCTGCCGGCGGCTGTGCACCGAGTGCGGGCTGCGGGTGGAGGAGAGGAGGACGGAGGTGGTGGCCAGCTGCAACTGCAAGTTCCACTGGTGCTGCACGGTGCGCTGCGAGCAGTGCCGGCAACTGGTGGCCAAGCACTTCTGCGCCCGCCGCGACACGGCCGCCACCGCCCCCAACCACATCAGGAGGAGAAATAAAGGGCATAAGAGATAGAGGGAGGCCTCAGGACCCTGAGGAGGACGCTTTGGTGTCCCCACGCTGGCAGAGCTGGGGTGGGAAGGAGCGTCCCCAAGGTCTGGAGGGATGAGTGGGGCAGCGCACAAGGCGATGGAGCCTCCTGTGGATGGACGCTGTGAGATGAGGAAGCACAAGGCGCGGGCGCTGAGGGACCACAGTCCTCCTTGCTTCTCTGGTTTTGCCTCAATATTTACCAATAGCATCTTCTCAGGAGTCACTTTACTTGTGTATTGGACAGATGTAAGAATCTCCACTTTTTTGGTGGACTCAGCCCCTTCTGCCCCCATGGCCAGCAGTGGTACTCCAGCCCCATGGCAAGCGAGGTGGGATGGACACTGTGGCCAAAAGCAGGTCCCACTGGGCACCTCCATCCCAGCATCCCCAGCCCAGCTGTTCCTGCACAGCAGCTGCTCGGCAGCATTTCTAGTGAAAAACTTATGCACTTTCTGATGTGAGAGGAGGTTTTGCAGCACGGAGGTGTGTACTGCAACAGCTGCAGCCCTCTGATAGGTTTACAGCCAGTGTTTACAGATTTCATTTCCCTCTTCCCCCCACCCCACCTTTTTAAATTTTGTATTTTGGTACCAGAACTCCTACACCCAGTAGACAGTAGCTTCATGTGTTTGTACGGGATGAAATTAAGCAGTTTACAATTCCTAGACTTTTTTTTTTTAAATTAGCAGATAAGAATTGAGAATTCTTTATGCTTAACGTTGTTTATTAATAAATTGTATTATTGCTTAGCACAATCTGTTTTCTCTATATATTTTGAAGGTATCCCTAAAGAGGTAGACTTTGGACTGTATTTTGCAATAAACACCACAATGAAAAGGATTGGCTTTTTTCTTTTCTGGCTCCCTAGCAGCCTGACCTTAGGTGCAAAATTCTCCCTTTCTGTGTAAAACCTGGCAAGATTTCTCATCATTCATCCAAAAGCCACTGAAGTCGGCAAGAAGGTTGTTCTCCTAGACCTCAATAAAAGTTGGCTCCAGCCTTCAGTCCCCGGAGGGTTTGCTCTAATACCTATCACCGTGATATCTAACCTTTTTCAAGTGCTGAGTACGCAGGCACTGCCCGGCTAAAGCCAGTTTTGAAGCTCCCTGATGCCTCTTTAATTTGCCGAGGCCCTGACACCCCCCAGACAATGCAAGGCTGCCCGGCTTTGATGTGGAAAGCATCGGCACTTGCTGCAAAATTCTTGGAGGCACGAGAGGAGCCCTTTGAACTGGGGGAAGGAGAGAAAACTCGGGGATAGTTGTGAATGTGTCTGCTGGTTCCCTGCTGCTCCGGCTGCAAACAGCCCTGCATCACAGCGGGGAGGGCAGGAGGGGACACGGGCTGGTTGCTGTCGTCCCAAGAGGGTCCTGCTCTTCTCCTGGTGTCCCCAGGGCTGTATTTGAGCCTGGATTGCTCCTAGGAGTCACAGCGCTGCTCTGGAGGGAGCCAGGGCTGTGCTACCACCCACACCCACGATGCAGGGGTAAAGGATGCTCTACCAGGTTTGCTTTCCAACCAGGGGAGGAGAAGGAGAGACAAGTACAAAAAAAAAAAAAAAAAAAAAAAAAAAAAAGAAAATCAAAACTCTACCAGCATATTACACCCACACGACAAATGCTTTGATGCTATTTTATCCAGGTATCCCTATGGCTCCTGGTGCAAACACAGCCTTGACACACACTCGAGCCAAATCAAGAAGCTCAAGGTGTAAAACGCACAACTCAGGAAGCACAACTGACTTCCACACATTTATTTTTGCAAGGAATTGTTTCATGAAAGCTGGAAGAGCTACACGAGCCAGACATCAGTTTGAGGGGCTTTTTTTCTGCATTCAGAGTAATTATTTCTGAAATACTCATAACTAATATACCACACCACCAAAGCAAAGAAAACCCACAATTTTTAGAGCATTGCCACAACAGGATTTGCAAACCACCAAAATTTAGGCTGAGCTGAAAATGATGAAAACAGACAAAAAAACCCTTCTTTACCGCATCTTGTGCTCTGGCTGGCTTGTCTGCACCCACAGGAAAAAAACAGGCTCTACTTCTGTAATACTTGCTGCTGCCCCCCAAGCTGTCCCAGGCTAGCACTTGGCAGCACCAGCCCCAGGAGATCCCAAAATCCCACAGAGTGAGGTTACACAGAGCACAGGACAGGTGCTGCTGATGTACACTCAGAACAGGGAAACAGTATTTCACCAGGGCAGCCCCTAAACACACATTAAAAACATCTTGCTGTATACCAATAGCAGGGTTAATGAACTCCATGAGTAAATCCTGGGAGATGATGACCCCCATGAGCAGGTATGTTCAGGACAATCTGAGTATCTTACATGTCTCTCTGCAGCATGTTTTCAAACTAACATTACTGAAGAAAATAAGAAGTGACCTGTTGGCAGGTGCCCATAGCATCAAACCAGATACCTCTCCCAGGGAAAGGGGCTCAGGAGAGGAGCAGAGATGGATCCTTCTCCCACTGAACGCTCCCATTCCCACCCACCAGCAGCCAGGGGCTTGCCAAGCCAGCACTCATACCCACTGCATTGCATTTAAATGCTGGAGATGAACTGTTCTTCCTTGAATTTATCTAATTGCTTTTTAAAATCCATTTACATTTCTGGCACCCAGACTATCTAAGGCAACGAACGTGTCTCATGCAAGAGCCAGAGACCAAATGCAAATTGAAGCAAACTCAAGAGAAAGTTACATACCATCCCATGATACAAATTTCCATTCTCTTTTCATAGCTCGCAGAGATAATACTGAGTCTGAACAAATACAAAAGACAACTCTATGGCTTAGAGCTGCACCTTGACAGAGATATTACAGTCCTGAAGAAGCTGAAGCTCTCTCATCCTCCCCTTGTTGCTTGGATACAAGTCATCAATTCTCACTACATTCACTACAAAACAATAGAAATTCAGGATCATCTTAATCCATCACAGCAGTGTCAGGGAGCCCCTACACCCCTACCCACTGGTACTCAGTTCCTGTAATAACACACACACACAAACACCATGTGCCCAGGGTGGCACAGGGCAATAAACCCCAAGGCTGCTGAAGAACACGATCCATCAGGCTGATTTCACCATTGCAGTAGGGATTTTACCTGGGCAGCAAACTCCTGCTTTCAAAATAAATCACAACACACAGTAGAACAAGGTCCCATCATCTGCCAGCTCGCAAAGGCTTGTTCTCTCACCACAGCCAAAGAGCATTTGAAGGCAACGATGATGTCTTCAAACCTGAATGTGTTTCCTCATGATTACCCAAAGCCAACTCCAACTGGGGACACTGATCCCAACCACCTGTAACTCACTGCTTGGAGGAAAGGATGGACTGGCCCTATAAACCCAAGAGGAGGAACCTGGCTGCCATGCCGCTGTGAGAGTAATCACCTTAATTACAACGAAAAACTAAAAATCACAATCAGGGCCAGGTGCTGTATGAGCTCAAACCCAAAATCCTGCCGCCTGTCCCCAAAGAGCTGTCGCCACTGCTTCTCCCCTCTGGGGACACAAGATGGGGTACCAGGGATGCAGAGGACCTGTGTGGGGATGCCCTGGAGCAGGCACACCCCACTGATCACCCAGGCTTGGAGTAACCTGGTCTGGTGGGAGATGTCCCTGCCCAGGGCAGGGGGGTTGGAACTTGATGATCTTTAAGGTCCCTTCCAACTCTAACCTTTCTATGATTCTATGAATGGAGTTTATTTCATTGGCAAAGCTTTTTGCTGTTGATTACAGAGGAGCAGGATAGGGTCTGCTTCATGAAGTGACAAGTGTGAGATGGAAACTGGAGCCAGGCAGGCTGCCCACGGGGAAGCTGCTCGCACAGATGATCTTTGCAAAGCGGGCTGGAGGAGGATGGATTTGGGGCCAGCGCTGCTCCTTCCCACCCCAGCTGGGGGCTGCCCTCTCCCCCCCAACCCCACAGCAGCCCCACCAGCAGCCCTCCTTTACCCCAGCCCACTTCACTTCAGCTGTTGAACTCCTTGCCGGGTGGATTAGCTTTAATTTATGCCTCCAGTGCCCTTTCATGGATTATAATTCTGTATGAGATGTTTGTGCCGTATCCTCCCCCCGTATTAAAGTGTCAGGAGTATATCCCCAGGCCATCCATCTTCAACGCTTCCGCATGGGCTTGGCAATTCTCTGACATGAATATTATGGCTCTCAATGCAGAGTCTCCATCACTCAAGCTGACAAGTGTTAGAATCTCCTCTCTTCAACAGGGTAAGTGACCTTTTCATATGCAGCGTAGATTCCCGGTCACGCTGCATCTGGTGCAGTGAAACCAGCGAGGGCCAGCAATTCCCTAAAGTCTTAAAAAACAAGTCACAGGTCCTTTTCGACTTGCAAAACCAACCCTTAGCATGACAAAGTTAAAGGGCCTTAATCAGCCCCTGGTTAGCCCCTGCTAATGCCAGTCCTGTAGAGGAGGATGAAAAAGCATCTGTGCGATGCCTTCTGCAGGATTTATTGGCAGGATTTTGAGGGGAAGATGAGGAATTTGGGTGTCTGGCTTGCTGAGGTGTATAGGAATGATTTTTGTGACCTGTTAGTGACTTTGAAACCTCAACTCTAATCTTAAGCAAGATTTTTTTTTAAGTGAGGTGCTTAAAGTTAGATCCCTGACCCACACCAGCCTTTTTTTCAAAGCCACTAAGCGCCTGGGCTTTCCACAGTGAGTGCAGGACCTTCCCTCTAACTGTTCCTTGAGAGAAGCAGGGGGAGAAAACCCTTAAATCCCCTCCAGCTCAGACTGTCACAGCTGTGCTGCAGCCAGGACATTCCAGTCCACGTTGCTCAACAGAAAGAGACTCCCCTGGAACTGAACTCTGTGGCAATCCGAATTCCATCCCTCCTACAAAATTCATGTTACCCCAAGTCTTTGACTAAACGTTTGGGTGCCTATTTTTCCCCCTCTCTAGAGAGCAAAGGTACTTTCATAGCAGCTTCATCACTTTCCCCCTGCGAAGCTCCCCGAGGTGGCTCATCGCCAGCTCAGCGCAACAGAAACTTGTTAACACCTTTTCGGTTCCCTCTTAATAAAGTCAAGGCAATTAACAGCTTCACTATTTACAAAACAAATCCTCTTTGCAACACCTGAGAAAAAGAGCTACAAGTGTTTCCCAAACATTTCTCAGTTGGGGAGAACACCTACAATAACTGTCTACGGGGAGATGTTGCATCTGCTCTCCCTGGCTGGAGAGGACAAGTCCATATTCACCGTGAGGTCATGCTGTGCTTCCATCCAGGGGGCCTGACCAGCTCTACTGGGAAAGTTTCTTATCCAAGGGTTACTCCAAGGAGAAAGAGGTGTAGAGGGAGCCTGGGTGTGAATTTGTTGCCCACCTGCTGGTCCTTACTTCTGCTACAGCCACGTGTGGGTAAGGTAGGTTGTTGCCCTCTGAAGATGTCCCCATGGGTGGCTGGGGGGCAGTGGGTAACGTACGGCAGATTTACACCTCTGCAGAGGGATTCGCAGGCTCCCCCCATGTTTTTCTGGTTCCCTGCTCTCTCCTAGGATACATCCCATGCCCCCCACTTTGCCAATCACTGCCCTGACTTACAGTGCAGTAAATTCCCCCTTTTCAAACAAGCCCCAAGGGGATGAGCAATATAACAGAAGATTGATGGATTAAAGACAGTCAAATAAATGTAACTCGCAATGTACTTTCAAAATTAATTCCTTCCTCCTCTTGTCCTCTCCCATCCCACTCTCCCTTCCTCCAAACACACACAGTGGCCCCTAATTTGCAAACAAGAAAGATGATGTGTTCCCTTATTAAACTGTCATTTGAGTCTTGAGGTGACAGCTGGGACAACTTCACACAAGAGCACTCCCCAACAGAGTGGGCTCTGTCCGAACACTTCCAGAGTTTAGAAAAGATCCTTTCTAAAGCCTGTCTTGTGTCTCAGACCCAAACTCATCCCTTGCAGAGGGTCTGAAACGCAGAGAGGAAAGGAGAGGGAGTTGGTGGTGACTCCAGGCACAGTAAGGAACAGAGGCTGATGACCACAGCTAGGAAATGTTCACCAAATGCAGTTAGGAGAGAAAGAAGAGTAGCAGTCCTGTGGGACAGGGCCAGAAAATGAAAGATAATAAGTCTAAAGCTGTTGTAGGAGGAGAAATAGAGGTTTACAAGCAGAAGGACATGATGGGAAATAGAGAGGGAGATCTCAAGTGGTATTTTAGCTTTTCTTTTCTTTCTCTCCCTAGTCTTTCTTCAGTGTCCTATGCAACATTAATCGAAGCCACTTGTGGGCACGTCCAGGAGAGAATAGCTCGTCAGGGGACATATGACCACAGAGCCTGTATGGACAGTATACGGCCCTTAATTTCCTCCTCTGATGCTTTCAATAGCTCATGGGATGCCATAAAAGATGATAATGACGAGGTCAGTGGGAAGACTGTAAAACAGTGGGGAGAGGCACAAGTGTCACCTCACTTGGGCTCAAACTCAGGCCACGCATGGGCTGAGTTTGCTGGTTGCAAGCTCTTCTGCTTGGGCTGGTGGCTGTGCCCCGTGTCCCACTGTACAGCCTGGCTGCTGGTGCCCCAAACTGCGCTGTGACAAGTGACGGAGTCTGGAGCATCAGGTTGTGGGGTCAGTGGGGCTCTGGCCATTGATTTAGATCCAGCCTGACAGTTCAGTTGGACACAGACAAGGACAACAGTTCTCACCTTTCTTCCCAATTTCACAGAGTTTTTCTACTCATGACACTATGGCTCCTGGCTAGACACTTCTAGGGGATCATCCATTGAGAATATAGCTGGAAACTTTAAACACAATAATTTCTGTTTCTCTCCCTTTTGCCCAGTGCCTTGAAGATAAACCTACCCTGACCCAGACCTCCATCCCCACCCCTGCCAGGCAGACACTTCTGCTGCCCAGCTGCCATCAGCTATGATAGGGACAAGGCACCTCCTCCCTATCCACTAAGTGGATTTCGAAGGCAATAAGCAAGAGAATAATTAAATTAACTCAGCCCCGAATACCTCCCGAGGTGCCAAGCATTCCCAGCATTGCAGCAGCACCGCAGGTGTCAGGAGAGCAGGTAATACTGGTCGGTGGCAGGCGGCAAACGTGGCTCCGGGGGACATCTCTGCTGGCACTGGAGCACGGGGAAGAGGCTCCCAGGATGGCTTTGCTTCAGCCAGCTTGGGTCCAGGAGTAAAACAGCTACATTTAAATTTTGAAGCATTTAAGTTAATGAACCTTATCCCAGGACAAATGTAGTTGTACCTCCCAGCTTGGACTACTTCATCCTTTCACTGTGAGGGTGGTGGAGCACTGGAACAGGTTGCCCAGGGAGGTGGTTGAGGCCCCTTCCCTGGAGATATTCAAGGAGAGGCTCAACGAGGCCCTGGTCTAGTTGGGGGTGTCCCTGCTGACTGCGGGGAGGTCGGACTAGATGACCTTTGGAGGTCCCTTCTGGCCTGGGCAATTCTATGATTCTATGATCCTTCTGGGTCTTTCTTGTCCCATGGGCTTTCCTGCTGCAGGGTGCCACGGCTATCACCCCAGGAGGTAGCCTCAGCCTCTGTTGTACCAAACAGCCTGCTATTTAAATTCCCTGTGAAACATCCACACACCTTTGACAGCAGCACATTGGTTTTTTCCCCCCCTGACCTTCTACGGGCTGCAGGACTTGAGTCTGGATTTGAGACATCCCAGGATTTGGGAGTGATCAGGTCACAGCCTTCACTCAGCTCCATCATCTCCAAGGTGTGCACATGGAGCCTGGGCTGGCCCTGGCCAGGGTTAGTGGCGGGGCAGAGGACATCCCCACTGCAGAGCTTTATCTCATCCATCACCAGAGAAGTCACAAATTACCATCCAGTCCCTTTCAGGCAGTTGGGAGGCACTAAATTGTACCTCCTGTAGCCAGACACCACCCCATCTCCCACAACCAGGCCAGGTACGTAGATGAGGAGATAGTGTAAATGGCCAAACAGGATGGAGCCCAAAATTCACTGCTTCCTGTGCCTTAACTTACTGAGTGCTGCGTCTGTGGCAGAGTCTAATTTAGGCCATTTTAGATTATCTTGATTTCCGAAAGGGGCTGCTCTGGCCGGGGATCTGCCATCGTTCTGCTTCAGGGAGGAGGCTCTCAGATTCCACGTGAAACTAAGTACGGGGTGCTTTGTATATCTTCAGCACAAATTTATTTACAGCTATGATTAAATAAGTATTTGGGAAGAGTAACAAATACTGCTATGAAGAGAATGAGGAGTGGCAGTCAGCTCCTTCCAACTCCGTTGAGGTTTAAAGCCCAGGTGGTCTTTGGGGCACTTTCACTTTCTCTGTTCCCTGAAGAAAATACAATTAATTTCCACATCACCAGGATTTGTTCAGTATCGTATCAACCACTCTGCCTCGTGACCGAGCTGACCACTGACAAACACTCCTCAACTCCTGCCCTTGAAATTTGGCTGGAGGTGGACACTGACCTCACCCCAGGGAATTATTTCCCTGGAGACTTTTTCTAGCACTAAAAATGGGGTTACACCTTGGTAGGCTATTAAATCCACATGTGAAAATAAACTCATCTGTCATCTTGTGCATGTGCTTTAGCTTCGTTTAAGGAGATATAAATGCACTGGAGCATCCCATTAAAGCAATTTACACGTCTTGCTTTATTTTCCTAGGATGCTACTGGCTTTTGGGAAAAATCTATCAACTAAGAAGTGATGGAATAACAGACTTGTCCTTCAGGTGCTGCTCCCCAGAGCAAATGCCACCCCAGCCTGTGTTTTGAATGATGGGCAGCTCCTCACACAGATCTCTTCACCCCCCCAAGACCCTTCTTTTTCACAGCCATGTGGTGATGGGGAAAAAAAAAATTAAGACCCAAAAGCTGGAATAATGAAAGCAAAAAGCAGCGAAGCTCTGCTGAGTCAGGCAGATGGGTGCTTCCAGGGTACATGGAGACTTGCTAGGGAGATGTCCCCCACGGGAGCTGTGTTTGGCATCCATTTGTTACTAGGGTCACAGATGTCTGGGAAGCGAAAGGGGAAGAGCTGTGGTGGCAGGTCCACTCCCCAGGTTTAGCCCAGCATTGTCTTCTGCTCGGTGGAGTGAAGGGCCATCAATCATCACTCGGCGGCCACCTAATGATGGAGGGGCTCCTCCACAAGCGCTAGAGACAGGCAGTGAGCAATGGGACATGAGGTCTCCAGCTCACCCATCTTGCGTTTCTGCGATGAACTAAAGTCATATCCTTATTTCCTGAGACACCAGGGGAAGACACACACACTCGTCTGACGTGGGTTCTCAAGCCAGCTAAATAAAGCAAACCAGAAAAGGTTAAAAATGGTAAAAAAATGGTAAAAAAACCCAACAAAAATCCTTTAAAAAAGGTTTGGATGTGCTAGTCTTCCTTCTTCATTCTGACCGTGTCCCTACCAGCGTAGACATAAGGCTTTCAGCCTGTTCCTCGGAGGTCTGGCTGCTAATCCACCCACCAGTCCTTGAGGAAGAAAGGCTCTGGAGATTTCCTCTGGGCTAGAGAGTCCTCACTTCCTACTGACAACTCAACTGGTAGGACAGCACTTTATGGTCCCGACCGCTGCTGCTATGGACTGTGTTCCATGGCAAATCACGCCGTGACAAATGACTGAAAAAGTGTTCTTTTGCTGAAAGGCCTAGATACCTTCTCGGGAAATTGTCTCTGTATTTCCAGCAGCTTGAGAAAGCCATAACTCTTTGAAACTAGAGGGTGATGCCAAAAAAACCCTGATTTCCACGGAGGAAAGTCAGGTACAAGAGCAAGGATGGCAAGGACAGGAGTGTGTGGAGACTTTCTCTGCTGCAACCGCACTTAAAGGACCCCTCGTCTCTTCTCTCATCACCCAGAGCCTTACTAATTTAGCTGAACGGGTTAATTGTGACTCATCTTATTATTTCTTCCAAAGAAAAGATCCAGAAAGTTACCGCATTGCCCTTAGGTGTCTGCACCCCCTGCTGTGGCCTGAACTTAAGACACCAGAGGAGCTGCAATATTAGCTGCACTGGAATGTTTTGGTTTTCCCTTGCAAAACAGGCCCATCTCTCCAAGTGTGAATGTGCTTCAGTTACCAAAACATGCTGGAGAGGAGAAAAAAGGAAATTTCCTTTTTTTTTTTTTTCATTTAACTGAAGAATTCCCATTTTTGTTGAAAAGGGCATGCCTCAACATGTTCCCCTTGCTCTATATATCAAGGTAAGAAGAAACTTTTGGAAGACACTTCTTTTCTCCAGAGATGAAAGAAATTCCCACCAGCAATCTGTCATCTCCAGACTGGTGTGCAAATCCCACCACCTCCATGAGCAGAAAGAATTTAATGTTAGACACGTGTGAGCATAAAAGACACATTTTCTTTCTGGAAACCCCGCTCAGCACCAGATGCTGCTATTTCACGAGCACAGGGGGGGCTGGCACACACGGGGGGTGGCTTCTGAAAATTCTCCTGTGTTTAAACTTTCTCAGCCATAAGGAAGAAAACCTGTAACAGACCTAGAAATTAAAACTAGGTGACAATGAAACCATTGCTTTTCACTGGACCTGGATAGATAAATAAAGATCCAATTTCTTGTCATTACAAGGGAGTGAAAAATCAAAAGCTGCCAGTTTATACTGTCAGGAGTTATGTTCTCAGGTCATGCCCAAATTGATATAATACCATTCACCTCAGTAGAATTACACCGGGTTATAGTACCTAAGGACATGGCTCAACAACATCTTCTGCAGTAAATCTATAAAAGTACCCATAAAACTGTTCATTTCATTCTAAAAATATACTTTAGCTTACACCTTTTCCCTCAGTGATGAAATCACAGCAACTGTTTATATCCAGGAAAAAAAAAAAAAAAGCAGTTAGAAGGGGGAAAAAACATAGTTAGAAAATGTAATTGTTGGTCAGCCTTTGCTGTCTCTGTCCCGATCAGTCCTGCCCACACACACCTGCGGTCGTCACTGAGCTGGGCAGAGTTCACTAAGAATATTAGCATTTGCAAGGTGGAGGCATAGGGAAATATATTATTTCAATGTTGCAGAGACAGAGGAGGACCCAGGCAGCTGAAGCTGAGTTTGGGAGAAGAGGAACACACTTGTCCTCATCTGGCCTTTTCCTACCTCTTCTCTTTGTTCTGCAGCTCCAATGATGGTGTAAATGAACACACTGTGGTTTCCACTTGGATCTTTGCCTTTAGTGGCTATAGTTCCACATGGAACAGAAAAGCAAACAGTTGGAGATGCCACTAGAGCAGAGAAACATGGATCCTCCCCGTCATGGACTCATCTGTGTCACCAGAGCTGAGTTGTTCCAGCCTCAGAGCCACGCTCCAAACCTGCTCGTTCCACATGGACACAATGTCAGGACAGAACCAGCCCCACTTTTTCACTTCCACAAAGTGAGACTTCTGACAGCTCCCCAGCCTCCCCCACCCACAGATATCTTACCTCAAACCTTTTACATAACTATTTTCAGTTGAAAGGTTGCTTTAGCTTCAATTTATCCCCACTAAACTGACTTTACGTCTACTTGTTAGTGCAATGCCTTAGCAAGAGACGTGCTAGAATACCACCTTTTCCTTTACTATAAGACATTCTTATAAGATGTTAGATCAACTGATTCTGCAATATGTATTATTTTTAAAAATAAGCCTTGGCTGGACTGAAAGAAAGCAGGCCGGTAATTTCTGATTGCTGACTTCAGAAGTCCAGAAGCCATTAACAGGCTCATAACAGGCATTACTACAGTCATTACTACAGTGACAGCAACTTTCTTTGTTAAAATATCATCTCACACAGAGAAATTCTCTACACCTATTCAGGTATCAGTCACTGTTTCCAAAGAAACATCTCAAAACTTGATACAGCAAATGATCCAAGCCCCAAACAACTGGCAAACCTCAAGAACACAGGTGTTAAACTCACCATTTCTATCTGTAAGTGGGTACTTAAACGCTCAGATCCCAGCAGTGTGTAGGCAGTAACCCTCCACTGGTGCTATCACCCCTATTTCCACTCCAAAGTCCAGTGCAGGCACCAGGTCCATGAGCACTAACACTACAAGAGATGGACTGGTCAGCCCGGAGCCCACAGGTACTGGAGGATCATATGAATCTTTGCCCACATTCAGATGGGAAAATTGAGATGTCAGGTACACGGAAGACTGGTGGACAAGCCTGAATTCAGAGTCTGGTAGCCTTGACTTGTATTCTATTCCCAAAAAGACAGTGAAGAGACTTCCTCCACATTAACTCAGAGGTCATCAGACTGGGCTACAGCTCCAGTACACGGTGCCAAATCTCCTTAGCTACAAGTAGGCATTTTTTCTTGAAGAGAGATACTGACCTACTGCTCGGCTGATATGGCACAAAGTTGGTACTAAAGAGATGGGTTTTATTCTTGATCCTGCTGCTGCTCCAAAGGATGACACGAGGAGAGTCGTTTCCCTTCTCAGTCCTTCACACTTGAGCCATTTGTGTACAGCTCGTTCCCTTGTACAGCATTCTGTCTACTGGGATGTTATAAAGGAACTAGGTATCGTTATTAAAACTACATTTACAGATTACATAAAATTGTTAATTCCAGGAATCCCATGCAGTCTTTAAAAGGAACATTTTGCAGAGAATGAGCGACGGGTAGAGATACATCATGGCTGCTTTGTAGTGTGGTGACATCCTTTGCCATAGGTAACGATGAATTAATAGCAATTATAACACTAGGTTTGGAGAGTGCCTCGGCTCTGAGTCAGCCCTCAGGTGAGGTGAGGTTTTATTGCAGTTCATTAAGAAAAGGCAATAAAAGGCTTAAGAACCATCACAGATCCCAACTACATGAAGCTAATAATCAGTACGATAAACTATCATTTACATGAATAGGAAATTGAAGGGACATTTCATTTCCTAGGCCTTTGTGGCTCCCATTCAATTGCGCTGATGGCGCTATTCAGGGAAGCCAGCGTGGTGCCTGTTTACAAGAGAACTTTGCAAAACAAAGACAGTCACGGTCAAAACTTTGCTGGTCAATTCAGTATATTTACATGGAAAACCCTTGAAGAAAAAAAAAAAAGTTCCTGTAATAACACACACACAAACACCATGTGCCCAGGGTGGCACAGGGCAATAAACCCCAAGGCTGCTGAAGAACACGATCCATCAGGCTGATTTCACCATTGCAGTAGGGATTTTACCTGGGCAGCAAACTCCTGCTTTCAAAATAAATCACAACACACAGTAGAACAAGGTCCCATCATCTGCCAGCTCGCAAAGGCTTGTTCTCTCACCACAGCCAAAGAGCATTTGAAGGCAACGATGATGTCTTCAAACCTGAATGTGTTTCCTCATGATTACCCAAAGCCAACTCCAACTGGGGACACTGATCCCAACCACCTGTAACTCACTGCTTGGAGGAAAGGATGGACTGGCCCTATAAACCCAAGAGGAGGAACCTGGCTGCCATGCCACTGTGAGAGTAATCACCTTAATTACAACGAAAAACTAAAAATCACAATCAGGGCCAGGTGCTGTATGAGCTCAAACCCAAAATCCTGCCGCCTGTCCCCAAAGAGCTGTTGCCACTGCTTCTCCCCTCTGGGGACACAAGATGGGGTACCAGGGATGCAGAGGACCTGTGTGGGGATGCCCTGGAGCAGGCACACCCCACTGATCACCCAGGCTTGGAGTAACCTGGTCTGGTGGGAGATGTCCCTGCCCAGGGCAGGGGGGTTGGAACTTGATGATCTTTAAGGTCCCTTCCAACTCTAACCTTTCTATGATTCTATGAATGGAGTTTATTTCATTGGCAAAGCTTTTTGCTGTTGATTACAGAGGAGCAGGATAGGGTCTGCTTCATGAAGTGACAAGTGTGAGATGGAAACTGGAGCCAGGCAGGCTGCCCACTGGGAAGCTGCTCACACAGATGATCTTTGCAAAGCGGGCTGGAGGAGGATGGATTTGGGGCCAGCGCTGCTCCTTCCCACCCCAGCTGGGGGCTGCCTTCTCCCCCCCCACCCCACAGCAGCCCCACCAGCAGCCCTCCTTTACCCCAGCCCACTTCACTTCAGCTGTTGAACTCCTTGCCGGGTGGATTAGCTTTAATTTATGCCTCCAGTGCCCTTTCATGGATTATAATTCTGTATGAGATGTTTGTGCCGTATCCTCCCCCCGTATTAAAGTGTCAGGAGTATATCCCCAGGCCATCCATCTTCAACGCTTCCGCATGGGCTTGGCAATTCTCTGACATGAATATTATGGCTCTCAATGCAGAGTGTCCATCACTCAAGCTGACAAGTGTTAGAATCTCCTCTCTTCAACAGGGTAAGTGACCTTTTCATATGCAGCGTAGATTCCCGGTCACGCTGCATCTGGTGCAGTGAAACCAGCGAGGGCCAGCAATTCCCTAAAGTCTTAAAAAACAAGTCACAGGTCCTTTTCGACTTGCAAAACCAACCCTTAGCATGACAAAGTTAAAGGGCCTTAATCAGCCCCTGGTTAGCCCCTGCTAATGCCAGTCCTGTAGAGGAGGATGAAAAAGCATCTGTGCGATGCCTTCTGCAGGATTTATTGGCAGGATTTTGAGGGGAAGATGAGGAATTTGGGTGTCTGGCTTGCTGAGGTGTATAGGAATGATTTTTGTGACCTGTTAGTGACTTTGAAACCTCAACTCTAATCTTAAGCAAGATTTTTTTTTAAGTGAGGTGCTTAAAGTTAGATCCCTGACCCACACCAGCCTTTTTTTCAAAGCCACTAAGCGCCTGGGCTTTCCACAGTGAGTGCAGGACCTTCCCTCTAACTGTTCCTTGAGAGAAGCAGGGGGAGAAAACCCTTAAATCCCCTCCAGCTCAGACTGTCACAGCTGTGCTGCAGCCAGGACATTCCAGTCCACGTTGCTCAACAGAAAGAGACTCCCCTGGAACTGAACTCTGTGGCAATCCGAATTCCATCCCTCCTACAAAATTCATGTTACCCCAAGTCTTTGACTAAACGTTTGGGTGCCTATTTTTCCCCCTCTCTAGAGAGCAAAGGTACTTTCATAGCAGCTTCACCACCTTCCCCCTGCGAAGCTCCTCGAGGTGGCTCATCGCCAGCTCAGCGCAACAGAAACTTGTTAACACCTTTTCGGTTCCCTCTTAATAAAGTCAAGGCAATTAACAGCTTCACTATTTACAAAACAAATCCTCTTTGCAACACCTGAGAAAAAGAGCTACAAGTGTTTCCCAAACATTTCTCAGTTGGGGAGAACACCTACAATAACTGTCTACGGGGAGATGTTGCATCTGCTCTCCCTGGCTGGAGAGGACAAGTCCATATTCACCGTGAGGTCATGCTGTGCTTCCATCCAGGGGGCCTGACCAGCTCTACTGGGAAAGTTTCTTATCCAAGGGTTACTCCAAGGAGAAAGAGGTGTAGAGGGAGCCTGGGTGTGAATTTGTTGCCCACCTGCTGGTCCTTACTTCTGCTACAGCCACGTGTGGGTAAGGTAGGTTGTTGCCCTCTGAAGATGTCCCCATGGGTGGCTGGGGGGCAGTGGGTAACGTACGGCAGATTTACACCTCTGCAGAGGGATTCGCAGGCTCCCCCCATGTTTTTCTGGTTCCCTGCTCTCTCCTAGGATACATCCCATGCCCCCCACTTTGCCAATCACTGCCCTGACTTACAGTGCAGTAAATTCCCCCTTTTCAAACAAGCCCCAAGGGGATGAGCAATATAACAGAAGATTGATGGATTAAAGACAGTCAAATAAATGTAACTCGCAATGTACTTTCAAAATTAATTCCTTCCTCCTCTTGTCCTCTCCCATCCCACTCTCCCTTCCTCCAAACACACACAGTGGCCCCTAATTTGCAAACAAGAAAGATGATGTGTTCCCTTATTAAACTGTCATTTGAGTCTTGAGGTGACAGCTGGGACAACTTCACACAAGAGCACTCCCCAACAGAGTGGGCTCTGTCCGAACACTTCCAGAGTTTAGAAAAGATCCTTTCTAAAGCCTGTCTTGTGTCTCAGACCCAAACTCATCCCTTGCAGAGGGTCTGAAACGCAGAGAGGAAAGGAGAGGGAGTTGGTGGTGACTCCAGGCACAGTAAGGAACAGAGGCTGATGACCACAGCTAGGAAATGTTCACCAAATGCAGTTAGGAGAGAAAGAAGAGTAGCAGTCCTGTGGGACAGGGCCAGAAAATGAAAGATAATAAGTCTAAAGCTGTTGTAGGAGGAGAAATAGAGGTTTACAAGCAGAAGGACATGATGGGAAATAGAGAGGGAGATCTCAAGTGGTATTTTAGCTTTTCTTTTCTTTCTCTCCCTAGTCTTTCTTCAGTGTCCTATGCAACATTAATCGAAGCCACTTGTGGGCACGTCCAGGAGAGAATAGCTCGTCAGGGGACATATGACCACAGAGCCTGTATGGACAGTATACGGCCCTTAATTTCCTCCTCTGATGCTTTCAATAGCTCATGGGATGCCATAAAAGATGATAATGACGAGGTCAGTGGGAAGACTGTAAAACAGTGGGGAGAGGCACAAGTGTCACCTCACTTGGGCTCAAACTCAGGCCACGCATGGGCTGAGTTTGCTGGTTGCAAGCTCTTCTGCTTGGGCTGGTGGCTGTGCCCCGTGTCCCACTGTACAGCCTGGCTGCTGGTGCCCCAAACTGCGCTGTGACAAGTGACGGAGTCTGGAGCATCAGGTTGTGGGGTCAGTGGGGCTCTGGCCATTGATTTAGATCCAGCCTGACAGTTCAGTTGGACACAGACAAGGACAACAGTTCTCACCTTTCTTCCCAATTTCACAGAGTTTTTCTACTCATGACACTATGGCTCCTGGCTAGACACTTCTAGGGGATCATCCATTGAGAATATAGCTGGAAACTTTAAACACAATAATTTCTGTTTCTCTCCCTTTTGCCCAGTGCCTTGAAGATAAACCTACCCTGACCCAGACCTCCATCCCCACCCCTGCCAGGCAGACACTTCTGCTGCCCAGCTGCCATCAGCTATGATAGGGACAAGGCACCTCCTCCCTATCCACTAAGTGGATTTCGAAGGCAATAAGCAAGAGAATAATTAAATTAACTCAGCCCCGAATACCTCCCGAGGTGCCAAGCATTCCCAGCATTGCAGCAGCACCGCAGGTGTCAGGAGAGCAGGTAATACTGGTCGGTGGCAGGCGGCAAACGTGGCTCCGGGGGACATCTCTGCTGGCACTGGAGCACGGGGAAGAGGCTCCCAGGATGGCTTTGCTTCAGCCAGCTTGGGTCCAGGAGTAAAACAGCTACATTTAAATTTTGAAGCATTTAAGTTAATGAACCTTATCCCAGGACAAATGTAGTTGTACCTCCCAGCTTGGACTACTTCATCCTTTCACTGTGAGGGTGGTGGAGCACTGGAACAGGTTGCCCAGGGAGGTGGTTGAGGCCCCTTCCCTGGAGATATTCAAGGAGAGGCTCAACGAGGCCCTGGTCTAGTTGGGGGTGTCCCTGCTGACTGCGGGGAGGTCGGACTAGATGACCTTTGGAGGTCCCTTCTGGCCTGGGCAATTCTATGATTCTATGATCCTTCTGGGTCTTTCTTGTCCCATGGGCTTTCCTGCTGCAGGGTGCCACGGCTATCACCCCAGGAGGTAGCCTCAGCCTCTGTTGTACCAAACAGCCTGCTATTTAAATTCCCTGTGAAACATCCACACACCTTTGACAGCAGCACATTGGTTTTTTCCCCCCCTGACCTTCTACGGGCTGCAGGACTTGAGTCTGGATTTGAGACATCCCAGGATTTGGGAGTGATCAGGTCACAGCCTTCACTCAGCTCCATCATCTCCAAGGTGAGCACATGGAGCCTGGGCCGGCCCTGGCCAGGGTTAGTGGCAGGGCAGAGGACATCCCCACTGCAGAGCCTTATCTCACCCATCGCCAGAGAGGTCACAAATCACCATCCGGTCCCTTTCAGGCAGTTGGGAGGCACTAAATTGTACCTCCTGTAGCCAGACACCACCCCATCTCCCACAACCAGGCCAGGTACGTAGATGAGGAGATAGTGTAAATGGCCAAACAGGATGGAGCCCAAAATTCACTGCTTCCTGTGCCTTAACTTACTGAGTGCTGCGTCTGTGGCAGAGTCTAATTTAGGCCATTTTAGATTATCTTGATTTCCGAAAGGGGCTGCTCTGGCCGGGGATCTGCCATCGTTCTGCTTCAGGGAGGAGGCTCTCAGATTCCACGTGAAACTAAGTACGGGGTGCTTTGTATATCTTCAGCACAAATTTATTTACAGCTATGATTAAATAAGTATTTGGGAAGAGTAACAAATACTGCTATGAAGAGAATGAGGAGTGGCAGTCAGCTCCTTCCAACTCCGTTGAGGTTTAAAGCCCAGGTGGTCTTTGGGGCACTTTCACTTTCTCTGTTCCCTGAAGAAAATACAATTAATTTCCACATCACCAGGATTTGTTCAGTATCGTATCAACCACTCTGCCTCGTGACCGAGCTGACCACTGACAAACACTCCTCAACTCCTGCCCTTGAAATTTGGCTGGAGGTGGACACTGACCTCACCCCAGGGAATTATTTCCCTGGAGACTTTTTCTAGCACTAAAAATGGGGTTACACCTTGGTAGGCTATTAAATCCACATGTGAAAATAAACTCATCTGTCATCTTGTGCATGTGCTTTAGCTTCGTTTAAGGAGATATAAATGCACTGGAGCATCCCATTAAAGCAATTTACACGTCTTGCTTTATTTTCCTAGGATGCTACTGGCTTTTGGGAAAAATCTATCAACTAAGAAGTGATGGAATAACAGACTTGTCCTTCAGGTGCTGCTCCCCAGAGCAAATGCCACCCCAGCCTGTGTTTTGAATGATGGGCAGCTCCTCACACAGATCTCTTCACCCCCCCAAGACCCTTCTTTTTCACAGCCATGTGGTGATGGGGAAAAAAAAAATTAAGACCCAAAAGCTGGAATAATGAAAGCAAAAAGCAGCGAAGCTCTGCTGAGTCAGGCAGATGGGTGCTTCCAGGGTACATGGAGACTTGCTAGGGAGATGTCCCCCACGGGAGCTGTGTTTGGCATCCATTTGTTACTAGGGTCACAGATGTCTGGGAAGCGAAAGGGGAAGAGCTGTGGTGGCAGGTCCACTCCCCAGGTTTAGCCCAGCATTGTCTTCTGCTCGGTGGAGTGAAGGGCCATCAATCATCACTCGGCGGCCACCTAATGATGGAGGGGCTCCTCCACAAGCGCTAGAGACAGGCAGTGAGCAATGGGACATGAGGTCTCCAGCTCACCCATCTTGCGTTTCTGCGATGAACTAAAGTCATATCCTTATTTCCTGAGACACCAGGGGAAGACACACACACTCGTCTGACGTGGGTTCTCAAGCCAGCTAAATAAAGCAAACCAGAAAAGGTTAAAAATGGTAAAAAAATGGTAAAAAAACCCAACAAAAATCCTTTAAAAAAGGTTTGGATGTGCTAGTCTTCCTTCTTCATTCTGACCGTGTCCCTACCAGCGTAGACATAAGGCTTTCAGCCTGTTCCTCGGAGGTCTGGCTGCTAATCCACCCACCAGTCCTTGAGGAAGAAAGGCTCTGGAGATTTCCTCTGGGCTAGAGAGTCCTCACTTCCTACTGACAACTCAACTGGTAGGACAGCACTTTATGGTCCCGACCGCTGCTGCTATGGACTGTGTTCCATGGCAAATCACGCCGTGACAAATGACTGAAAAAGTGTTCTTTTGCTGAAAGGCCTAGATACCTTCTCGGGAAATTGTCTCTGTATTTCCAGCAGCTTGAGAAAGCCATAACTCTTTGAAACTAGAGGGTGATGCCAAAAAAACCCTGATTTCCACGGAGGAAAGTCAGGTACAAGAGCAAGGATGGCAAGGACAGGAGTGTGTGGAGACTTTCTCTGCTGCAACCGCACTTAAAGGACCCCTCGTCTCTTCTCTCATCACCCAGAGCCTTACTAATTTAGCTGAACGGGTTAATTGTGACTCATCTTATTATTTCTTCCAAAGAAAAGATCCAGAAAGTTACCGCATTGCCCTTAGGTGTCTGCACCCCCTGCTGTGGCCTGAACTTAAGACACCAGAGGAGCTGCAATATTAGCTGCACTGGAATGTTTTGGTTTTCCCTTGCAAAACAGGCCCATCTCTCCAAGTGTGAATGTGCTTCAGTTACCAAAACATGCTGGAGAGGAGAAAAAAGGAAATTTCCTTTTTTTTTTTTTCATTTAACTGAAGAATTCCCATTTTTGTTGAAAAGGGCATGCCTCAACATGTTCCCCTTGCTCTATATATCAAGGTAAGAAGAAACTTTTGGAAGACACTTCTTTTCTCCAGAGATGAAAGAAATTCCCACCAGCAATCTGTCATCTCCAGACTGGTGTGCAAATCCCACCACCTCCATGAGCAGAAAGAATTTAATGTTAGACACGTGTGAGCATAAAAGACACATTTTCTTTCTGGAAACCCCGCTCAGCACCAGATGCTGCTATTTCACGAGCACAGGGGGGGCTGGCACACACGGGGGGTGGCTTCTGAAAATTCTCCTGTGTTTAAACTTTCTCAGCCATAAGGAAGAAAACCTGTAACAGACCTAGAAATTAAAACTAGGTGACAATGAAACCATTGCTTTTCACTGGACCTGGATAGATAAATAAAGATCCAATTTCTTGTCATTACAAGGGAGTGAAAAATCAAAAGCTGCCAGTTTATACTGTCAGGAGTTATGTTCTCAGGTCATGCCCAAATTGATATAATACCATTCACCTCAGTAGAATTACACCGGGTTATAGTACCTAAGGACATGGCTCAACAACATCTTCTGCAGTAAATCTATAAAAGTACCCATAAAACTGTTCATTTCATTCTAAAAATATACTTTAGCTTACACCTTTTCCCTCAGTGATGAAATCACAGCAACTGTTTATATCCAGGAAAAAAAAAAAAAAAGCAGTTAGAAGGGGGAAAAAACATAGTTAGAAAATGTAATTGTTGGTCAGCCTTTGCTGTCTCTGTCCCGATCAGTCCTGCCCACACACACCTGCGGTCGTCACTGAGCTGGGCAGAGTTCACTAAGAATATTAGCATTTGCAAGGTGGAGGCATAGGGAAATATATTATTTCAATGTTGCAGAGACAGAGGAGGACCCAGGCAGCTGAAGCTGAGTTTGGGAGAAGAGGAACACACTTGTCCTCATCTGGCCTTTTCCTACCTCTTCTCTTTGTTCTGCAGCTCCAATGATGGTGTAAATGAACACACTGTGGTTTCCACTTGGATCTTTGCCTTTAGTGGCTATAGTTCCACATGGAACAGAAAAGCAAACAGTTGGAGATGCCACTAGAGCAGAGAAACATGGATCCTCCCCGTCATGGACTCATCTGTGTCACCAGAGCTGAGTTGTTCCAGCCTCAGAGCCACGCTCCAAACCTGCTCGTTCCACATGGACACAATGTCAGGACAGAACCAGCCCCACTTTTTCACTTCCACAAAGTGAGACTTCTGACAGCTCCCCAGCCTCCCCCACCCACAGATATCTTACCTCAAACCTTTTACATAACTATTTTCAGTTGAAAGGTTGCTTTAGCTTCAATTTATCCCCACTAAACTGACTTTACGTCTACTTGTTAGTGCAATGCCTTAGCAAGAGACGTGCTAGAATACCACCTTTTCCTTTACTATAAGACATTCTTATAAGATGTTAGATCAACTGATTCTGCAATATGTATTATTTTTAAAAATAAGCCTTGGCTGGACTGAAAGAAAGCAGGCCGGTAATTTCTGATTGCTGACTTCAGAAGTCCAGAAGCCATTAACAGGCTCATAACAGGCATTACTACAGTCATTACTACAGTGACAGCAACTTTCTTTGTTAAAATATCATCTCACACAGAGAAATTCTCTACACCTATTCAGGTATCAGTCACTGTTTCCAAAGAAACATCTCAAAACTTGATACAGCAAATGATCCAAGCCCCAAACAACTGGCAAACCTCAAGAACACAGGTGTTAAACTCACCATTTCTATCTGTAAGTGGGTACTTAAACGCTCAGATCCCAGCAGTGTGTAGGCAGTAACCCTCCACTGGTGCTATCACCCCTATTTCCACTCCAAAGTCCAGTGCAGGCACCAGGTCCATGAGCACTAACACTACAAGAGATGGACTGGTCAGCCCGGAGCCCACAGGTACTGGAGGATCATATGAATCTTTGCCCACATTCAGATGGGAAAATTGAGATGTCAGGTACACGGAAGACTGGTGGACAAGCCTGAATTCAGAGTCTGGTAGCCTTGACTTGTATTCTATTCCCAAAAAGACAGTGAAGAGACTTCCTCCACATTAACTCAGAGGTCATCAGACTGGGCTACAGCTCCAGTACACGGTGCCAAATCTCCTTAGCTACAAGTAGGCATTTTTTCTTGAAGAGAGATACTGACCTACTGCTCGGCTGATATGGCACAAAGTTGGTACTAAAGAGATGGGTTTTATTCTTGATCCTGCTGCTGCTCCAAAGGATGACACGAGGAGAGTCGTTTCCCTTCTCAGTCCTTCACACTTGAGCCATTTGTGTACAGCTCGTTCCCTTGTACAGCATTCTGTCTACTGGGATGTTATAAAGGAACTAGGTATCGTTATTAAAACTACATTTACAGATTACATAAAATTGTTAATTCCAGGAATCCCATGCAGTCTTTAAAAGGAACATTTTGCAGAGAATGAGCGACGGGTAGAGATACATCATGGCTGCTTTGTAGTGTGGTGACATCCTTTGCCATAGGTAACGATGAATTAATAGCAATTATAACACTAGGTTTGGAGAGTGCCTCGGCTCTGAGTCAGCCCTCAGGTGAGGTGAGGTTTTATTGCAGTTCATTAAGAAAAGGCAATAAAAGGCTTAAGAACCATCACAGATCCCAACTACATGAAGCTAATAATCAGTACGATAAACTATCATTTACATGAATAGGAAATTGAAGGGACATTTCATTTCCTAGGCCTTTGTGGCTCCCATTCAATTGCGCTGATGGCGCTATTCAGGGAAGCCAGCGTGGTGCCTGTTTACAAGAGAACTTTGCAAAACAAAGACAGTCACGGTCAAAACTTTGCTGGTCAATTCAGTATATTTACATGGAAAACCCTTGAAGAAAAAAAAAAAAAGTATTCTGAAATATCCTCATGGGATAGTTTAGTTGGAAGTGGCAAGTAGGAGGGAATGGGCCCATGGCTATGGAGATGTGTGGTTGCCACAGAAAAATCATCTGCTTTTCAAACAGAGGCTTGATCAAACTTTCCTTGTCCAGGCAAAAATACTGTCACACAAATGCCTTATCAAAATGGCAAATGACAACGTGTTCTGCATGCACAAGCCAGCATTGTCCAAGTCTGGCTCCAGAGAAACCTGGCACCAACTCTTTGCTTTCAGTGGGAGCAGAGAACATGCCATGCCAACACCTGACAATACATCTCGAAGATACAGATAATGTAGCAGCTGTCCCAGAAACGATGTGATTTTCCTTCTTTCTTTTAACTAAGAGAATGGAATCACTCTGGCTTTACAATGACACAAACTGAAAGCACAGTCGGAGCCACTGTTTTTAAGAAGACCTTGCTATGCCATAACTTTTTGCGGTTCGGTTGCTAAATTACACATTATAAAAATAAGTGAGTGCAATTGAGAGACTGTGTTAATCTCAGAAGTTTAAACATCACCCTGTAATGGCTGCTTTATATTGGCCCATAGTAAAGTACTTTATGGGGCATGCAGGAGGTTTATCTGCACGCGTACGTTAAACACTCCTGGGAATTTTCTCACATGGAGAGGTGAGGTCTGCCCGACACAAAACTAAATACGTACAAAACACTGCTGTCATTCACACTGCAACAGGAATGCCACCCAGTAAGAGAGGAAAAAAAACACAAC
The DNA here is from genome assembly GCF_001431845.1 of Calidris pugnax. NCBI lineage: Eukaryota > Metazoa > Chordata > Aves > Charadriiformes > Scolopacidae > Calidris > Calidris pugnax. The sequence goes on along the minus strand of NW_015090893.1, from coordinate 14,281,866 downwards.
AACAACAAAAAACAACTTTACAACACCTCAAAGAGATAAGAACCGATAGCCAGCGTAGCAATAAGATGTTGCTTTTGGAAGTGCAGAATTTCCTAACCCGACAATCAGTGCAGATTCTGGAAACATAACAAAAAAACAACCGTCTCCTTCCAAGGAAATGGGAGCTTAGGGGTTGACTATAAATAGATTATAAGGATGCATGGGTGGTTTGCAGAGTAGTTTACTAAAGCCAAGAGTATTTAGAGCCAAATTAGTTTCTTGCACATAAAAATTCCCTGGAATTTAGGGTGAGTTCATACGTGGTTTCTCGCCCAGGCAGTCTGGGGCTGACAGATGGCACCCAACTGCCTTTTGCAATCCTCTCCCATAACCCAGAAGATCCATCCAGGTTGACTCAGAGATGCCAGGTGAGAAGACTTTTAAATAAAGTAAATATGATGGTAAAGAAGTTGCAGATATGGTACTAGCATCTTTTTTTTTCTTTTTCCTTAAATAATCATGCTTCAGAATAGTACCCCAGCTAAGCATGAGCCAGTCAGGTGTTCCCAAGGGACAAAATATGACGCCATACGACCCAAACGTAAGCACACCCAGCAAGGCACTACATGAAGTACTTCCTATGAAAGCATCGCCTCCCTCAGCTGTAAAACACTCACAAGCAGTAAACCAAAGAGAATTCTTAATCCTTCAGTGTTATCATTATTAGAGTATCATTCACCCACTTGTCTGCGAGCTGCCTTCTTCTCCCACCAGCCACTCTGTCTCACAACAATGCCTCATTTCTGGCTCAGGAGCCCAACAATAGGCTCTCCCCTGAGCCCATGGCAGCGTCTCCACCGCCGCTCGGCGGGAGGCAGAAGAAGAGAGATGTGACAGGCACCCTCCCCAGGAGAGCCAACACATCGCTCACGCTGCTGACACGCTCCACACCCAGAGCAGATCATCCCAACCACAAAAGATTTCTAGGTAGAGCTTTCTAGCTCCTCTTGATTGACCACCCAAAAGACAGCAGGTTTTTCCCTTTCGCTAACAGCAGAACAAGAAAGCACCTGTTTCCTGTGATGGTCCTCGTGACACTCCCACACTGGTTTGAGAGAAGTGGGCTTGAGCAAAGCAAAGCAGCAGGTAATCAACAGAGAGAGGACTGAAGTCCTGTTTCCAGTTCAACAAGTCCAGTGACCAGCATCTGGAAGGAAACAGCACTGCAAAAACAATTTTAAGTTACCTTCTGAAGATGTGTCAAGAGTCTCTCTTTCCAACAAAATAATTACTCTTCAGATTTTTTTTAAAAAGGAAATTGAAAAACCACAGTATTTTCAGAGGATGCACTGTTGTTGGGTAGTGCCAGAAAGGACCAACATTTTCTGTGCAGAATAACACAAACTATCTTTATCTGGCTGCTCAAACTTAACGAATTAAAATTAACTAAGACCCTCGTGTCTTTAAATAGAATCTCTCATTCTAGTATGGCACTGAAAAAAGAGTTTGAGTCACTCCTTCCCTTCAAATAGTGCCACGAGATAAATGTCCATCAGTTTATCATCAATGTACCAATTTTGCTCAGACAACTGTTGTTTAAAGAACGGTCAAGATTAATAACTTGAATGAAGACAAATTCTCTCTTCTCTCCCTATGTGAGAAAGACAAGTGTCTGCAAATCTCCACGTAACACCTTTTTCTTTTTTTTTTTCTGTTATTTTTTAATGCTTAAAGTTGCTGAATGAAAGTCCCAAGCTCTGAACAGCAACTCATTTCTGAAGGTCGGGAGGCTGGAATGTTCTGACTTATGTAGGCAACAGGGAACTGGCTGTGATTGAGGCTTCTGCCATCTTTAAAGTATGTTCAAGGTTCCTGGCAGTTTTAACTGCTCTTAAAGATAATAAATCCCTTATGAGACAGGAAGGCTGAACAATCATATACTTCAGACTAGCTCAATCTGTATAGTTCCAAGAATAACTTGCAGTGCAGGTGATAGCAAGCATATGATAAGCAAAGTTCCAGGAGAAAGTTTGTTGAAAAAAACAGAATTATGGGAAACAGACCGAACCGCTAGTTTTACGGACATCGCTCTATTTCAGCACTCGGGCAGTAAAACTCAAATGAACTCCCTCAAAGTTAAAAATACCCAATAAAACTCAATAGGCAAGGTAATTATTTTGAGTCGACAGAGGGAGAAGACAGGTCGCTCGTTCCCCCAGAGGGTACTTACCGTGCTGACACTGAACAGTAGGACAGCTTTCAGTTCACCTGCCTTTTTTTCCAAAGCTGTGTTTTCTGTGATATGAATTTATGCCACTGGCCAAGCCTACATCACTCTGGGCCAAATAAAAACCTAAAGACCAAAAGAAATGTAAGCAGCATGTCCTCCGACAGCCTCTCCAGTGGTGACACAGCTCCCCCAGGGGACCAGGCTGGTTGTCCATTTCACATTCCTTCTGCCCACATCCTACTTATGAACGCAGGTTCCTCAAGAAGTTACGACCTTCTACAGGTACAATATAACACAGATTCTGTCACAAAGGCAAAACTGAAAACTCCAGCAGGAATATAAAGGAGATATTTATTGTCAAGCAGTATCATATCAAGATAAGTAAGCAAATACCATAGTAACTAACAAAATACAGAATAATATCCTGTGAGTTCACCGGATTTTAGTTTCTGGCATCTTCAGAACATAAATTTCTGGTTTGGCTGACAGGAAACCACCGAGCACAACTGTCCTGTAATTGGAGCAATCAGACACATATGGGGACAATAATTACAGCAAAATAAATTAGTTGTAAACACATCTGTTTACTGTATTTCCAACCACCTGATATTTTATTCTTCATATTTGAGGGTTTGGGCTTGCTTTTTTTTTTTCTTCTTCTCCTAAAAGTCCCAAGATTTTTAGGTCTTGGTACTGTAAGGACCAGTTTTCTAAATGTTTATTCTCTGAGCTGCCAATAGTGGTTTATTCCACTGAGAAGATAAACAATTAGCTTAAACAAAGTTTAATGTTACAGACAAATGACTTATGATTCTGGTAATTACTCAAGTTGGGGAAGCAAGTTTTCTCATGAAACAAATTAAGAAATTGCTTGTTTGTTTAGTATTAGTCAAGCATACTAATATTTCAGAGTTGTGTAAATGCCATATTGTTGTCTCCATCCTCCCCAGTCAAACCACAAGAGGCAAAGATTGAAATTACCAGTGCAAGTACAGCTCTTAAAAATATTAAAAGCCCTCCCAAAAAAACGCAGTGCTTTAGCTCAGAAAAGGTAATAGTGCAGAATTAACCCATTGCCTGTTGAATAGCATGGCCCCTAACCCATTCCTTTGAAATTTTCAAATACAACCCATTAAAGTTGGAGGGTAAACAACAACAGGAGCAAACAACAGACATCAGCATACCTTTTAAGAGCAGGAAAACACAGAAAACACCCTTAAGGTGAGCTGTTCCGATTAAGCACCTTTCTTTCAAACAAATGTTGGAACACAGCAGTAGTCCTTGACTAAAATACACTTTCTTGTGACTTGTAATGGAAATCAAAGATTTATTTATAATCACTGTGCCTTTCACCACTGAGATGGGACCGATACATTCAATGTACCTTCAAAAAAATCCTTCAAATTACATTCTGACAAAATACATCAGGCTCAAGTCAATCATCTTCAAGAGTGACCTTAGCTGGGTAATGTAATCAGCAATTAAAATTCTAAAATTGTTAATATGCCTTCAGTAACTGTTTTCTAAGCTTTATCCAAATAGTTCCCATCATAATAGAATTTGTGTTTGCTAAAAAACTGCTGAGATACAACTCAGTCTCACAAAACACAGGCCAGCTCAGACGTATGTCATTTAGGAATCTGCACTGGTGTAAATAATTTTGTTCTCCCCATACAGCCAAACCAAGATAAATGGGGAAAATAGCAGTTAAATCACACCTGATGATCATTTTGCCTTTTTCTCATGACCTGACACTAAATTTCTCAAGTAATTCTACACTCACTATGTCAATAGAAAAGCTGCTAGAACTATTAAATCCTGGTTAAGCATAAGGTTATGTGTCCTATGAAGACACAAGTAGTTATGACAGTAACATTTACTTCAGGTAATATTGATTACAGAGCCAAGGGATACACTGAAGATGATAATATTTATCTGTAACTTGGAATGCTTGAGATGGTTTCCACCGAGCTCTCATCCCTGATGCTCCTCCTCAGTGATGTGATGTTGTAGCTTGGGTTTATTAGGATTGTGTTCAATCAACCAGTCAGCAAGCCAAATCTGTGGAGCAAAAAAAAAAAACCCAAAAAACCATCTTCAGTTTTCTGTTGTTCTCTATTAAGAGTATGGGAGAATATTAAAAACATCATTCGAAACCTCTGATACAGACACTCTCCTACTGTGCTCCAAAATGAAGACTTTCAGAAAAAATGGACATACAAATAACTTGGTTTTTTGAAATGTTCTTTTAAATCTTCACAGCTTATACTGCTTTTGAACAGTTCACATGGACTTTAGGAGACAGCTTTTCTGGGAAATATCTATCATTGCATATGTATAAGAACATTTGAGCCATTATTCAAATAATCCAGACAACTACTTTGGAATGAAGCTGTACAACATGCATTAAACTGTTTAATGAAATACTACTCCTGACAACACTTACAGATGCTTGTAATCATAGAAGATATCATACAGATACCTAGTTGCTAAAAATGCCAGTCTTCTGCACTGAAATGACCTTATAGTACCCAAAACTTACAACAAAAACATGGTTACTTTTTGAAATTCATCTTGTAAGTTTTCCAGCAAATTGTACTTCAATAAGAATGTGGGAGGTAGGAATGTGGTGAGTCCCAACTTCATCTGCCAATGTCTCGGCCTGGCCTTAGGCAAATTAACCCTTTGCCTCCACTTGTGAAGAGAAGTTTTTAACACATACTTATTTACTTCACAAGGCTGTCGACGATTATTTTCTGGAATGCCAAGTACAGGAAACTTCATACCATACTGTGAAGTGAAACAATTGCTAGAATAGTAGCCCAGTAAGGTAAGCAACACTCTCCTTTTATTACCAGGTACAAAAATAACAGTTTGCACAGAAAGAGACAACAAGCAGAGCACTACCACAATCCTCACAGAAAACAGAAACAGCAGAAGAACAGTTAGAGCTCAAGACAGAAATGGAAAACAAACAAACAAAAAACCCAAGTCCCAAAGCACAGGAACCCAAAAGCCCTTACAAGAACTATTCAGGAAAATGAGAAATGTTTAAATCATTTGAGCTCGATTAAATTTATCCTGTGTGACTTGGGGAATTGGCTGAGACAACCTCCGTGCTGTTAGCAAGTATGTCTGAGTGGACAGTTTCAGAAAGGAAAACAGAAAAAAAAATAAAAATTTAAAAAAAAAAAAGCAAATATACTAGAAGAAAAACCCCAACACACCAGCAGAAAACAAAACGAAAAGCAATAGCCAACATACATTCCTGGAAAAAAAGTTGTTCCAAGCCAACATTATTTTCCTTCTGTTACAAGGTCACAGACATTATGGAGAGGGAAAAAGGAGCAAATACCACATTTTCATTTTGGTAAAGCTATTGACACTGCCTCACATAGCTTTATAGCTTTCTTATAAGCAAGAAAGGAAGCAAAGAGTGGTCTCAAAGTTACTATTAGTTACCACATAACTGGCCTGAAAATTGTTCTCAGAATGCAGAGGTTAATTAGAAGCAAAACCAAAAACCAAACAATGGGTTAGAAAAATGTGACTTATAAAGTAAGAGCAAAAAAATCAGTTTTTAATACAGTGAAGAGATTATTGAAGGGGGAAAAAAGATGGTAACGCTATTCAAATATGCAATAGTTCACTTAAAAAAAAAAAAAAGGAGATATTACATTGTCTCCAATGTCCTCTGGGGATAATAAAAGGGGGAAAAAAAGTAATGGGCTAAAAATTGGAGCACAGGAGATTTAAGCTTTTCAACTAAATATAAGTAAGCACTGAAACAGATTGCCTAGGGAGACTGTAGATTCTCCATCATTTGGAGTGCTAAAGAAGAGGCCAGACAAACATTTGTTAGGAATGGTTAGATACAATTGGTCTGGCCTTTGGGCAGAGGGATGGATGAAAAGATTTCTTCACCCCTGTTTTCTAGATTTCTATGGTAACAGTGGCAGACGTACAGATAAAGCAAACAGAAACAATCACAGTACATTTAATCTGACCCTATGTATACTACATACTTCATAGAAGCACCTCTGAATTATTTTTCCAGCCTTTTGTTTTTTCTAAAATATATCTTTTAGAAAAATGCAATGTTGATTAAAACCTGATAATGATGTAGAATCCACCACAACTGCCAGTGAGTTGTCACACTGATTAATTATCTCCATTCTTAAGGAAGTACTAGTGTGAACGACTTGAACTTTAAGAATACACAAAACATTTACCACATTTTTCCGGATGAAAGAAAGCTAATTTTGTTTAGGGACTCAAAAACAAAACAAAACAAAAAGCCTATCAGGAAATTAACTTTAGTCATTCCACTAAGAACTGTTAATTTGAACGACACCCATGATTAAAAGGAATAATACTAGACAGGAGGGCAAGAGGCATCAGCTTGATAACTAGAAAGGAGTCACAAGAAGACAGAAGAATTTTCTGTAGGTCAGTTTGACTATACAAGATAGGTTTCACTCGAATCATAATTCATTTTCCTAGTGAACTGTGGAGCAACCCACATAAATGCTAATCAATGCTGTATAGTCAAAATAATAGTTTACCCTAAAGAAGGTTCGATAATATTAAATTAACTAAACATAACAATGACAAAATAGACATGTACTAAGAACTCTACAGTATTTTACTCAGCTGTGGAACTACTACCAGCGTGATTAGCATCTCATTAGTATCTATTGTATGAAAGCTACTTCATCTCAAACTCAGAAACAGTGAATAAAGTAAAAACTTGTATCTGCAATTATATGATAGTACCCATTTACCTTTCCAGCCATACGTAACAACTATGTGTTAGAAAGGGGTTTATAGAAGTCACCTAAAAACCCTGTCATTTCATCAAGGCTGATTTCATTTAGTCCTGGCCCTCGTTTCATCTGTTACCAAACCAATCAACTTCTTGAAAGGCAAACGTTATTTGATTAACTCGTTAGCAGGTAGCTAAACCAGCACAGCTCTGTAACAAAACAGCAGCTTTGCTGTATTTAGGGACTTTACTAATACAAAGTAAATGTGTCACGAAGCATATAACATGAGACTGACATAACTGTACGTACCATGGGGTCTGCTGGCTTCTCCTTACAGAGAGCAGTGAGCCCAGCCAGCAACGTAGGCTTTATGTAAAGGTTTAAGTAATCCCTGGCTCTTTGTCCAGCTGGAATCGGCTCCAAAATCGCTGTAAAGAATAACCACAGGTGTTGGAAAGCAGCTTGTAGTGTGATTAAAAAAAAGCATTCTTTCAAAGGCTGTTTATGTATGAGCTGCTGTTTTCCTGAATAAGTTAATAATAGATAATGGTTTTTAGAGCTTCTCTCACAATAAACTGCAAAGAAACTACCTGAACCCCTTTACAATGTCCCTGAGGTCATCTTACTAATTATAGGCAATATGAAAGGGAGGAAATCAGATCATCGGGGGAAAACCTATATCCTTGAAAATGCATTGGATGCAGGAGAGAAACAATATATCTCATGTTTAGTACTTCCTTCTCACGGTGTGAAGCTGGTTTCTGAAGACCCTAAAATCTCAAATCTTAAGTCCAGCCTTGGCATTAGGGTAAGGAGAAGAGACGTGGTTTACAGTGGGTAAGGTTTGTAGGGAAGTTCAACTATATATATTAAACCACCTGAAACAGTTGCCAGAAACAGACAATTTTTTCTAGGAGAGTTGCGTTTACATCTCTCTGTCAAAGAGCGGTCATCTTTCAACTGGTACAATACAAACGAGAGATCCTCTCCCAGCCTTTCCAGGTTCTGTGGCCCATTTCTCTGACACTTAACTTTGGAATTGCACTACCATGTGAGCACCCAGCTGCTGCAGAACAGGAATTACTCAGCCTGAGCCCAAGAAGAGAGTCCATCTTCTCATGCCAACAAGAGTCCCCCAGGCTGACAGTGCCAGAAAGACGTGCTGGGGTGTAATAGCTTCCCATTTCCTCTCACTTACCAGCTTTCTCTGCTCCAATTCCCAGATCAAAGAGTTTGAAAAGTAGAAGCAATCCCTTTAACTATAATGGCTCTTCAGGTACACTTTGGTATGTTTTTCATAGCAGAAAGTATCAGCTTATACATAAAGAGACTCACGTTCTCATAAAGCAAACAAACCCAACCTCTTCTAGATCCAATTGTATCCAGAGACTGGACAGAGACAAGTAATAACAGGGAAGAACAGTATCCTCCCAAAGATTGTTAAGGTATGATCTGCATCATTTTACCTTCTGGAAACATGAATCGAATTTCTCTTTCTGCTGTGGAAATGCTGAGACTGCCGTGAAGCGCGTTCCTCAGTTCATCAGTCCCATAGATTGCTCTTAAGCTAAAAACAAAAGAAAAAAACTGCTTGGTAGGCAACTGCAAATCCCTGCCAAGTCTCTACAGTCTGAGAGCTTATACAAGCAATATATATGGACTAATTAACAAGTCATTGGCTTGATTTTGTGGTTGTTTTTTTAAAAAAACACATTGCTACCTAAAATCTTTTCATACACTCAGTGTTCTCCATAAAATGGCTGAACTTTACATACTAAAAAACAAAGGTGAAAAGCTACGTTACATAAAATTGAAGAGATAAGAGGCCACTCCTAATCTATATTTCTACTGTAAAAAATAAAAATAAAGAAAAAAGGAGATAAATTCTGATTGCAATTAAGAGAAAGACAAAATCCTACTAAATTCACCAAGACCAACCAGTGATTTACCTGTGAGGATGAGTTCTCTGAGCTCTTATGCTGTTTGATGGTCCAAGCAGTTCCTTCCAGTATGAGACTGCACAACGTCTGGCAAGAACCATAGCAACTAGAGGTCCAGAACTCATATAGGCTGTTAAATTGGGAAAAAACACTTTTCCATACTGGTCTGCATAAAAGTTGCTACATTGCTCTGGGCTTAACTGGAGCTTCCGTTTCTATAAAGTGCAAAAAAACAAAAAACAAACAAACAAAAACAGTGAAAAAAAGCTTGCTAAATTGAGGTAACTTGCCACCTCAGGTAGGATACAGACCTCTGCTGCAGCTATACCTTCAAGTGCAGAACAGACACAGAATAACTTTCAGATCTGATCCTCTTTGAGACAGACAGTAACAAAGAGCAAGAGTTTTCCAAGTAAATTAAGCAGACAAAAAGGCCATTTGAGTAAGATGTGATTTTAGCCTACATAAACTATAGCATTTTTATAACTGCTAGATGACTTATAGTACAGTCAGGGCATTGTACAGAAAAAGTGAAGAGCATTACAAGGGCAGGATTTAATTACTCAGCTGCTCCAGCATAATGTTCTACTTTTAAACAATCTTCTCTTCAACCCACACCGTTAATTATGCAATTGTTCTATTTTTCATTCCGGATTTATGCTGTATGATTCTCACAATAGCTGTCTAGTCTGCAGGTGGCCAGGATTTGGACAAGTTTGGGAGGTTATCAGAAGGCACAGGGCAGTCAAAGAAAAGTAAATAAATATTTTTAAAGTACATTCTTTGAGACTGAATTTATGCAACACCAGAGTACCACAAATTCAGACTCCTAATAACTTTGGTGCCAAAAGTCACTGGAAACATCAGAAGATGTTCAGTTTTGGGCCCCTCACTACAGGAGGGACATTGAGGTACTGGAGTGAGTCCAGAGAAGGGCAACAAAGCTGGTGAGGGGTCTGGAGCACAAGTCTTGTGAGGAGCGGCTGAAGGAGCTGGGGTTCTTCAACCTGGAGAAAAGGAGGCTGAGGGGAGACCTTCTCGCTCTACAACTCCCTGAAAGGAGGGTGCAGCCAGGGGGGAGTCGGTCTCTTCTCCCAAGGAACGGGTGATGGGACAAGAGCAAACGGCCTCAAGTTGTACCAGGGAAGGTTTAGGATGGATATTAGGAAAAATTTCTTCACAGAATGAACCATCAAGCATTGGAACAGGCTGCCCAGGGAAGCGGCAGAACCACCATCCCTGGAGGTATTTAAAAGACAGGCAGACGTAGCGCTGAGGGACACGGTTTAGGGGCAACTTGACAGTGTTAGGTTAATGGTTGGACTTGATGATCTTAAAGGTCTCTTCCAACCCAAACGATTCCATGATTCTATAAGACACTACAAACAACCTGTCATTTAAAAAAAAAATAATTAAATAAGTAAGATCTCGCTCATCTTCTGATACATTTTCCATAAATAAAACAACCACAAAGGTAAAGGAGGAAATTAAAAAAAAAAAAGGGGAAAGGGAAAGGGGCATTTACATGAATATGAAAAAAATGTTATATTCCCAGGGAAAAAAAGAAAAAAAAAGGTCTCAAAAAGAAAAAGATGAAAAAAAAAAAAAAAGGAAAAAAAAAAAAAGAAAAAGATAAAAAAAAAAAAGAAAAAGATGAAAAAAAAGAGAAAAAGATAAAAAAAAAAAGATGAAAAAAAAGAAAAAGATGAAAGAAAAATTTAAAAGGGGGGAAAAAAAGAAAAAGGGAAAAAAAAAGAAAAAGAAAAAAAGAAAAAAAAGAAAAAAAGGGGGGAAAAAAGGGGGGAAAAGGGGAAAAAAGGGGAAAAAAGGGACCCAAACCCATGAAAAAACCTTATTATTATATCTAGAAGCACAGTTGTCGCTCACTCAGTACCACAGCGCCAGCTACCACGGCCAAGGGCGCTACCGTGGGGCCGGCATGAGGAGGAGAAGGCGGAGGGTGATGATGATGATGA
>NW_015090893.1:14259663-14270716 GCF_001431845.1 Calidris pugnax | reverse complement strand
GGCGCGAGGGCAGAGCGCCCCCCAGCGGCCGCCCCCCCGGGCAGGAGGCCGCGCCCCGCGGAGCGTCCCCGGCGGCCGCCGGTGCCTGCTAATTCCCAGCTCATTAACAAAGTCCGTGTTTTGCTGGGGCCGGCAAAACGGTCGGTCTGTTCTGTCCCACACCATGCACCACCTCAACGTACCCCCGCAGAATCTGGGTGGTTGATGATGTATGAAAAAACACAAACTGATTTTTGGGCGCACTAGCTTTTTCAGTGACTGGCCTGAGCGCTGCAAGTTGATGTAAATATTCTTCTGACTGACAAACTGCAGTTATTTTCTCCGGAGCACAGCCTGTTACCTGAAGGATCAGGAATCCTGATCGGAGAATGTAGTCTTCTATTTCTTCTTCCTTATCCACGATATCCGGTTTGATGAGGGCCAGAGTTCTCTCCACAAAAATCTGAGGTTTGGGCATTAACATCTGCATCTTGGCTTCTAAATCAGAATCCACCTGCTCTTTTCGTACTGCAACGACACCAGGTCATGATTTTTTTGGAGTCTGTCCACCCCACGGCCACCTGCAGTGACATTTACCACACACCCCAGGAGTGGAGCAGATCACCCCCGTTCCTGGAGATGTTCTCCAGACTAGTTAGTTCTCTTGTAGTCCACACTCCTGCTTTCAGCGCAGCCATATTTTGCAGAAAATAAACCAAAAAATAAATGTTGTTAGCCAATCATAAAGTGTAAACTGTGCTAATATTTCACTAATTAACTCAATGTGTGACAGAAGCGTTAATCACGTGCCTTGCTACGTGCCAGAGCAAGCCTGGCGCCCTGTCTTCCCACACCCTCCATCCACCAAACCCCAAATCCGTGCTCTCGTGCATGAGGATTGTGGTGTGGGACTTACTACTTGGAGCTGGTCCACCTGTAAGCCTCGGGGTATTTCTCAATTGTTATTTAATTCTTATATTTATGGACTCAGGGCAAAGCACCAGTTTTCTAATTGGCAGATCAAGGCCATCAGCAGGCTATTAAGGTGTAAGATTGTCCTGGGTCTCCTACAGATTTGTGGCCACATTGTCCTTTTTCCCCTCTTCCCTCTGCCTCCATACTCCCAGCCCCCAGTCTCCCTCCACCTGCACTGGACAAGATACAGAATCTTAGAAATGTTTAGGTTGGAAAAGACCTTTAAAGATCACCAACTGCTAACCTACCTCTGCCGAATCACAGAATCATAGAATGCTTTGGGTTGGAAGAGACCTTAAAGATTATCTAGTTCCAACCCCCTACCCTGGGCAGGGACACCTCCCACCAGACCAGGTTGCTCCAACCTGGCCTTGAACCCCTCCAGGGATGGGGCAGCCACAGCTTCTGGACCAGGCTCTCACCACCCTCACACCAAAGAATTTCTTCCTGATATTCTACTGACTGGCCAGCTCCCTGCTGCAAAACCCATCGATAATGGCAGAGTTATACCTGCCTTCCCGCTTGGGATGATCTTTTCTGCACCGATACCTTTGAGCCTCCCGGTTCTCTTTTAACTATGGCTGAACGGGCTGCGGGCTCCCTCGGGGAGCAGCGATGGAGCTGAACGCGGAGGCGCCGGGGCTGCCTTTGCTGGGAACCAGGCTGAAAGTACACACATTCTGGGGGGCTCCGGCCTGAAGCCGCGGCACCCGGTTACGGATACCGGGACACCGGCGGCCCGAGGGGCCCAGGGCTCGGCCGAGCCCCTGGAGGCGGCTCTGTTCTCTCACCCCTCCCCACCACCCGGCCCGCAGACGGGCTCAGCCCCGCATACCCTGAGAGACCCGCCACCGCGACACCAGCTCTGCCGGTCCCCCGGCCTGGCCCGGCGCCGCTGGGCCTCCCCCGCCGGCCTCTTCCCGCTCCGCCGCCGTTGCTAGGCGACGGCGGGCCCGGCTCCCCGGGCCGAGCGGCCACAAGATGGCCTCCGCGCCCCTCGGCTGCCTGCTCGGCCGGGGACGGGGGGGCAAGATGGCGGCCGGGAAGCGGCGGTGCGTTGGGAGGGAGAGGCTGCCGCCCTCGGAATATGCCTCAAGGCCTGGGGAGAGCCGCGGTCTGCGGGAGGGTGACCGAGGGACACATCTGCCCGCTTATGGACACCTGGTGTCATACGGGAATAAGGAAAGGAGCAGGGGGAGCTACCAAAAATCTCATTTCTCCTTGACAAAAAGCTTCATGTCGGTTTTTACCTCACACTCAGGGCTGATGAGGGAGTCAGGATCTCACAGCCAACATTCACAAAGTGAGCTAATGCTATTTATTGGAAAAGGGGATACACAGAATACAAACACAGGCCCTTCTTCAGGTTATTTAAGTATCGGTATTTATTGTGGGAGCGAGCACGAGGTTTCCTGTTTATGTGCCTGAGCAACCCCAGCGGGGCCAGGAGCCTCCAGTTCCCAGCCTTCAGGCATTCCAGGCACACTAACCTGAACCTACAGCGCTCTGATGCCGTTTTTCAGCATTTTGGATTGAATTACAGTGTGTATCCAGCGCTACTTCACTTTTTAATCACAAGAAATAACGTATAAGAGATGGGCAGTGTTTTCTGAGTTAAACCATCACGAGGTGAGCCATGAACAGAGCTGAGGGCAGCCACATTCCCTGGGGATTTTAACCAGATTTTACCACCATCGCTCCCTGCACACCCCGTTTCCCTCTGAGAAAGGACAGGGCAGCCATCATCCATCTGACAGGCTCTCCCCCGCCGGTGACTTGGAAGCCGAAGCGTTGGGTGCCGCGGCGTCGCCTCCCCTCCGCCCTGTTTACCCTGGGCAGGCCGTGGCCATCTCCCCGGGCTGAACGCTGGCCAGCTGGCCCGGTGCTATCGGGGTGTGGACCAGCACACAGCCCTGATAACTACTGCCGAGCTCCCTCCCCGGCCGGGCCACCACTCCTTTAGGCCTCAGCCCCTCTAATTAACGATTTCTTCACAAATTGCAGGATCCGAGGTGCCGTTAGGGCCTTTGCCCCGCTGGTAAATTCAGCTGAAACCTTCGGGTCCGTGAGGTGACGCTGACAAAGGAACAGAGAGAAAACACAGCTATACAGGCTTTTGTATGAAAAATGAAATCAGAATGAAAGTAAATGCAAAGGAGAAAAGACACCCCCCCCTCCACCTTATGAGTCATAGATGCTGCCACCGTGTACCCTGGTTAGCAGAGGAAATAGCAAATTTACTGCAAAAGCTGGTTTTAGCATAAGAAAAAATCACTTTGCCTTCATCTTTTTCATGAGTAATATAAATAATGTAAAAATAGGAATGCAAAACAAAACTATGCAATTATTTCCTTGCAGCCAGTTTGAATTATGTTTAATAAACAAAGACTGAAGTTTTTATTCACATAAAAATATTTTATTCAAAAAAAATAAAGATTCCAAGTGTGTAAGACTGAGTAATTCAGATACAGACTTTCCTTCACTGATACAGGCGCATGGTGTTTGTTTCTTTAACAGAGAAATCTTATCCAATATTTAATTTGAAGACATTGTAAACACTGCAACTATTTGGTAAACATGTTTTATTTTAAAAAAAAAGCTGATGGAAAGAGTTCACCAGTTTTTTAGCTTAGTTCAGAGTTAATGTGGCAAGAGTCGTTTTCTTTAGTCAACACACACATGTGACAGCCCCAGCTTAGACTGAGTAGTTCAAAGGCTTCCTCAGCCCTCAGAATCATTGTTACATAAGAAATGTTGAATTTATTATCCATGTAAAACACTGCTAACGTTAATCTCTTGCAATTTCTTTATTGTGTGCATTTTTTTTTTCAGCTAATGAAGCTTTATACGCTGCAGCTTTGCCGGGAGCAGGGTCCACTGCACTCCACTCCCCACCAAGGGCCCTCGCTCTGTGTCAGAATTTCTCCTCCTTGCTGTTTCCAGAAGCATTTCTGGAGGGCGGAGATTGTCTAATTTTAGTAGCTCGGAGAATCCTCCGCTCTCCAATGAGCGGGCGGCTGCATCTGGAGCTGCAGCCAATTACCCCGGGTTTCCTCCTGCTCTGCTTCCCACGATGGTTTAATAATGCAGACTTACAAATTTAAAGCGGCCCCACACGTTAAGAGAAAATAACATTATGTCTTCCCTAACAAAGACAGATCTTTTTACAGTAGTAGAAGCTCAAAGGTTTCCTCTAAAGCATTGCATTCCATAAACCTGACCTTACAACCCTGTGGTAATATCATTATGCATATTATCTTTATGGTGCTTGAAAAAAAAAAATATTTCTGATAACTAAAAGGCTGGTTTTGAGGCATATTCCCTAACTTCGATAGGTCAGGGATGTGACTTTAAGAAAGGAACAAAAAAAAGTAAAATGATGATTATAATGTAATGAACCATTATGGTTCTGAATACTTCTCCGGGCATAGCTTTGCTGCTGTATCTTATCTGTTAAGCGGTTTAACAAGCATTAGTTGTCTCACTTATTTTTAGCTGGCATGGAATATAATAACACTGAAAGACTGTGGCTGCAGGTGCATTCTAGTAACAACAGATAAGTAACTTTTTGAGGAAAAATATTATTTCAGAGCTTTGTACTCTAATACTGCAAGAAGGTGGAGAAATTGATGTCTTGCAGACTGTTAAAAAAAGGAAGGAAAGAAAAAAGAGAATGATGAAAATAAGAGAGTGAAGAAAAGCTAAAGAATACCGACTAGCTGCATTGATTAGAAATGGAGCTTTCACTTCTTTGAGCTTTATTTGCATTTTGACATTAAGCACAGAAAAATATATTTACTTTGGTAGTAATTTATCAGCTATACATTTACCACACACACAATTTTCGTAAACCACTTTTTTTTTCCACTTCTGTCTCTCACGATAAACTCATACCTACCCACAGCACCATCTTACCTTCAGCACTTGCTCCATCCATGCTTGCTTTTGCAGCCCAAAGCGTCTCTGACGGAAATCCTGTGATCAAACTGACTTCCTCTCCTGCAAGCCTGCTCTCTCCTCCATTTCTGCCTCCCTGCAGCTAAACAACTCTGCTTCTGCAGTTTATCTGTGGCCTGTAATCCCAGCTAGCTTCTCATTGCTGCTGACTAACCCTTGTCAAGCCTTCCTTTCTTTCCTTTATTTGTTTTCTCACTCTTTTCTTTCAAGATAAAAATCAATAAAATATTCTTTTGATGCTTCCCCTTTCTACAAGTCTCTAAGTCTCTGATGTTTATGTCTTTTGTAACTCCATCACTTGCCCTATTAACCTCACCCTATTTCACTTCCTGATCTTCCTTACACCCACTCCCTTCATTCGTTCACAGCTTTAGTCATTCCGCCTGCTCTGACCCCCCCCCCAGCACCCACACAGATATGCTTTCCTCTTCTAAATTAAAAACAAACAAAAAAAAGCGCCTTTGGTAGAAGTGCTCCTTGTCTTCTCACTTGTACAAGTCTTCCAATTGCAGCTCTTGTCTAGTTCTACCCTAAATCCCCTTCAAACTTGGTTTTCCTTCCTCTCATCAACTGAAAGCTTCTCAGCCCATCACCAATCTCTTCTCTGGCCTTCAGTCACATTTACCATAGCCAGCTAGCATCCTATCTTAGCTTTTTTTAATTCTCACCTATTGCTTGTCCAATCACGGTTTCAGCTTGGCTTGTCCACACCATTCCTGGTATTTCTTTCCCTTCCCTGCAAAAGCGGTGTCGAGCACCGGTCCTGACTCTCCTCCTTTCCCTTCCAGCTCATAGCTCCACATCCTAATGGGCCAATAAAGATGTGATTGCCTCATTACTGTCTCTTTCAAACCTCAGGTGTCTCCATTGCCATTTAAAGTCTTGGTAATGAGCATGTGTTAGACAAATGGTCTGCCTGAAAACCAACCACTTTTCTACCGAGTTATTTTACAGCCAACTGTGCGAAGGAGTGGGTGGAACCTTCCAGCTAGGAACGTGGGTGCCTCAACAAATAAATCATTCGCTTCCATTCAGAAAGCTCAGCAACATGTTTTTCTTAGTTCTTCAGT
Organism: Calidris pugnax; assembly: GCF_001431845.1. Classification (NCBI taxonomy): domain Eukaryota; kingdom Metazoa; phylum Chordata; class Aves; order Charadriiformes; family Scolopacidae; genus Calidris; species Calidris pugnax. Next base: position 14,264,735 of record NW_015090893.1, on the reverse strand, counting down.
TTAACTACATTAGTTCACCACACCTTTCTACAGAAAGTCTTCTGTGTCACACACAAAACTGTTACTCTTCCATTGCAAGCCCATTCACGTGCTGATCTGGTCCTACCTACCTCTTGTTTGACACTGGAAGGAGATCTCCTCTTTTCTGCCAGCTGCTACAACTGACTTCTGCTCCTGTGCTCCCAAATAAGGACCTTCCTGCTTTATTCCACGGCATCGGTCAGGATGAGCTTCTATTGAACACCTGTAGAGTGTTGACAACTTACTTTCTATAAAGCTCCTCCTCATCTGTATGTAAACATTGTGTATAGATACTGCAGATGATAGATGTTAGGCTTTTACCTAACCCTGTGGAGCAGAAACACTTGCAGGCGTTTGCTCTTTCATTGTTCCACATAATGTTTAACATAATACTGGCTTGGATTATCCCTGAGGCCACTAAGCTCAGAGATAAAGATTCAGTGTGATACTATCCACAATGAATAAATGAATGTATGAATAAACCAATAAAAATCTTTTTTTTTCTTTTTTTGGCAAATTACAAGAGGAAATCAGTTAAATAAGGCTCTTTTTTTAAGTTATATTGTCAATGCTTCCTTAAGTGCATCTTCTCTTCATCTTAAATCCATATAGCAGAAGGCATCCTTTCTGCCATTCTCATTCTGAGCAGTTACTTTCAGCCCTTCCATCAAAATCTATGGGTTTACTTGCATAGTTGTTATTATTGTTAATAGAATTTATTTATTTATACTGTGCATAAAGAGTAACTCAGACAGAAACTTCCTGTGTCGCAGTATTTCGTACGTAGTAGGCAGCCTGTGACCTGAGATACTTCCAATCAATTCAGACAAGACAGGCACAGGGTGTGGGAAAGGGATAAATTACATCAACAATTTCAAGGCAGTGAATTATATGTTAGTTCTCTCTTTTTTTTTTTAATAAGAAGGGAACTAGAAAAATCAACACAATAGAAATAACGAGGAAATAGAGAAGCTAAAGAAGAAGGGGAAGGAGGCGATGAAGACAGGTATGGGATAAAAGTGGTGTGAGCAGACAGCAAGGGCGGGGCTTGGAGTAAACAGCAAGTTTGATAGAACAGCAAAATTAGGCCCAAGATCAGAAAGTCCATACGCAAATAAAATTCAATTAAATTTTAGTAAACACTATTAATAATCATAGTAATTACAGGATTAAAAAAATGGCAAACACAATGATAGTTTTTTTCCTCAGCGGAAAATGTGTCATGTAAAGAGAATAATCCAAGAATGTGTATTTTTCTTTGATTGACCACAGGCTTTGAGTGGGGAGTGAAATGCAAGACCAAAACCCAAGTCACAACCCGGAGGAATTATTTAAAATTACCTGTGGCATGATGGGGCCTGGTGAGACTAATAATCCTAACAACCCATATTCTCAAATTTCCCAGCCTTCGATGTCTAGATCTGTAAGGAGTGACTTTGTTAGTCATCCCAGTGACAGTTTTCAAACCAGGCTGCTTAGCCAGTCTACAACCTGTTATCCTGCTGTTGGATATATACAAGGCAACAAACAGCTATTAAAATGGAGCAACTGAGAATCCCAGAGAGCCTTGGCAGCAGGGAGCTGCTGTTTGGAATTGCCAAGATAAGAGACTGAGATGGACCTGTCCAGGAGAAACAGGCAGTTGGAAGAGTACAGCTTTAAAGAAAGCACTGTTAGGCAGGAAAAGGATAACACAAGCCAAGGTACTGGTGCAAGGGCTATAGAAGGAAAGATGGAAAGAAAAAAACCTGAGAGGGGAAAAAATTAGAAAAAAAAAAAACAAGAAGGGAAAAAAAATGGAGAAAAAAAAGAAAAGGGAAACATATATAGAGAAGTCCAAATTAAATTAGAATCATTCAAGTCCTTAGAAAGGCTTGATGAAATATAAAGGAGCTGTTTGGGGCAGTGAGTCTTGCAAGGAAATTAAGTAATAAATATATCATCAAAAGCACTCAGGTTACATCCAGCAGCTGAGCCTACACTTACATGACAGACTCACATGCACTATTGCCAATTTCAGTTTACTCTCAGGTGCTGCTGGCACAGATGTAGTTTTGCAGTCAGGTGCATACATAAAAACCTGCAAAAAGAAGGTGGACAGGGCACAAGGGTGGTAGCATTCACCGCTTCAGCCATCCCAGTTAGGTCAACCAGCAAACACCAGTTTGGCCTTAGTCACCTGTAGCGACTTAGGCAAATGTGTGATATTTTCCAGTAGAAGGAGGCTAACAGCACTCTATAAATGAATGCAGTCAGCTCACAGACAGTGACTTTGTTGTTTTCAAGCAAAACCCCTACCTTTTTGGTACAGACCTGGTATGTTTGCAATCTAAGCCAAAGCTGCCTAAAAAAAATCAAAAGACATTATCTTGCTGGATGTGGGGTAAGTTTCTCTGAGCAAGGGATTTAATGGAACAAAACCATATAGGTAAGTATCCTAAATTAGGATAAAGAGTATCTAATGAAAAATTTCTTTGCTTCTACCACTTTATTTAAAGTCTAATACAGGAAAAATAATTTTAAAAATATATTCTTAAAGATGAGTATCAGATGGCATATACAACCTGTCCTGCAGGCATTATAATTTTCAAGTGTGCTGGTTCGGTGCTCTCTGTACTCTCTTTACTGTACCTGACCTCATATAACATTCTTTCACAAACTTTAGCCTGAAGAGCTGGTTGTAGGGCTTCTCCATAGCATACCCTACCCTGTCAGCACACTCGGGTGAGATAAATATCTCTGAAGGTAAAAGTTCTGAGCTATTCTAGCTTAGGCTGAAAGTGTGGCACAATGCTTACAAATTAATTATCCTGCATGGATAAGGTACCTGGCTGAGACATCACATGTTACACAATGCTTATGTATTCTTCAAGTTGTGTCGGGCATTTATTTTCAGATTGCTTTAATACTTTTTTGCTGGTGAGCAGCAAAAATGTGTGTGTGAAGACTTAAAAAAGCAAATGGCCGCTATGGCTGTGGATTTAAAATCCAGAAATTATAAGAAAATTAGTTGCAAGTTCAGTAACAATTATTCTGCAGTCTTGGTGTATGTGTGCATGGGTATCAAAGCAGCAAGCTCAGCTTGGACCAGTTAAAGCGATGCTCGTAACAAGTACCATAAGCACCAATGCAAAAGAATGGCTTGAAATTCTTGGCTGTAGTGAGGGGCTATTTTTCATACAATTTCCCAATACTAAGCACATTTTCCTTTTTTGACTATTCCCCTTAAAAGGTCTGCCTTATAGCCTGAAGCAATGGAGTTTTTATTAAAAAAAAAATGAAAATCAGGCCTTGACCGTCAACATACCATGTTGATTTTATTTTGTGTACATCTTTAATGCTCTGCTTGTTGTACTGCTACAAAGCTTTCAAAACCAAACCTAATGGCCCCCATTCTACCAAGTTCCTACTTCAGAATATGAACCCTGTAGAGGATAAAATGTGCTCTACAAGCAGTTCACTGAAGGACATTCTGGACCCTAGACCAGATTATCCAACAGCACAAAGTATCACTCTCTTTTTATTCCCAAGTACCTATGTGCACGCCTTCTTGCATGAAAATATGCAAGTTAAGCCAGAGGAGATATTTGAGAGAGGGTGGAGCAAGCAAGTAAAGACATACACATTCATTATTACAGAAAGTTAGGTAATAATTGTTACTTTTTGCCCACAAGCAAAGGGTTGCTTTTTTTTTGTGTGTGTGTGGCAGTAAACTTCAGCTATATCTTTCTAAAAGCCAAACCGTCCCTTTGACGTGGACAATTTGGACATGAGGAATGGTATACTGTACAAGAAGGTGAAGTATGATTACAAGGAGCAGTTGTCTTCTGCACTTTTCACACACAATTTTGTCAACAACGTTGATATATCCTTGGGGAAAAGGAACTAAGGCCTAGGCCCACGCTCAGGGCTCCAGCTCCCAGAGTTATGTAATACCCAAACCTAACTTTCCATTAAAAGCAACAAATTCTGGCCCTCTCGGTTGCAAAATCAACAGACCTGGAAACATTTAAGTAAACCTCTGGTACTGGAGTAACTGGCTCAGTGTACGTACCACGCCTTCAGCTAAACCAGCGCAAGCGGCACCGTGAGGCAACGCCGCGCCTCCATAATAACTTCCCCGTGCGGGGCCGTGACCGGCCCACGGCCGAGCCGACCGACTCCCTCCCGCGGGCCCCGCGCCCTCAGGGGTTGGGCTTCCTCCCTGTCACGCCCTGTCGTTTTTCGTGAAGCGCCTGGCGAGGACGGTTAACGTCCGCCGGAACGGGCCCTTCTCCCGCCCGCGGGAGGGCTGCCCCGGCCATGGCGGGGAGCGGCAGAGCCGCCCTCAGCGCTGGAGGCGAAGGGCCTCCGCGCGCCTCGCCTTCCCTCCCAGCCCAGTCCCGCGGGCCGCCATTCGCCTCACCCCGCCCGCCCCCCGCGGCGCAGCCAATAGGAGGCGAAGAACGGCATGACTGACAAGCGGCGGCGACCAACGAGGAAGTACCTTATTGCTGTGTGGCTGAGGCTCCGGCGGTATAAAGGCGGCCACGCGTTAAGGCTCCGGGCCGGAGAGTACGTGTCTCAGGGGGAGGAGAAGGTGGCGGCGGGGCCGGTGCGGAGCAGCCGAGCGCCGCGGGGAGGGGTGTCAGCTCCAGCGCCTGGGGGATTTTAAGCCGATTCCGGCCGGCCCGGATTTTATTGCGAGCGGGTTTTAAAGTGAGTATGAGCGGGATGGCGGCGGAAAAGGGGGGAGGGGCGGGTCCCGACCGGATCAGACCGGCCCGGTGGGGGGAGCCGCCTGGCTGACCCGCGGGCCGCCCTTCCTCTCTTGCAGGCGCTTGTCGTCCCTCTCGCCTCTGCGGACAGGGCAAGCATGTCCGAAGCGGAGCAGCAGTTGGCGGCCGCCGCCGGCGCCACCCAGAACGGGCACGAAGCGGCCGAGAACGCCGGAGAGCAGCAGGCCGAGACCGGCGGGGCTCCCCCGGCGGCGGCGGGCGCAGCAGCAGCGGCGACGGCGGGAACAGCAGCGGCGGCGGCAGCAGCGGCAGCGGGGGGAGCCGGCCCGGCGG
>NW_015090893.1:14241711-14259579 GCF_001431845.1 Calidris pugnax | reverse complement strand
CGCAGCGGCAGCGCGTCCTTTGTTCTGGAGCTGCCTTTTGTTGGCGCCATGTGGTGGCGGGGGGAGGGGCGGGCAGCGGGTTTGTTGCCGTCTCACGCTGTAAAATGGAAGGGGATTTACCTCCGCTGGCTTCGCCTCCCGCCTTTTTCCTCATCCTTTCCAAGGAAAGGAGCGGGTGGAAGGAGTTGTTTTTCTGGCCCGGGGTCGTGGGGGGGGCCCGGCTGGTTCAAACTTTGTGGGGATCGTGTGAGCCATCGCTGCCGGCGGCAGTGTAAATGCGAACACGTTCTGTGTAACGCAGTAGAAAGAAAAAAAATAAAATAATCCTAGCTTTAGAAGCTAGTCGGGGCAAGCTAAGTGTTTTTAGAGGGGGTAAAAGGAAAAACGGCGTGCTTGAGATGATGTGCGGTGTGTTTAAAGCAGCAAGAACGGTTTTGGTGTACTTCCTCGCAGCATTGTCCGAAAAACAGCTTATCTCTTCCGAGGGATTTCTGGAGGAGTCAGTGTAGTTTCGCTGTGTTTTGATAGTGGCATCCTTGTGTACAAGAGTCATTTCTTTCCTATCGTAGTTGGTCTGTTGATAAATACAAGTGCTTGACTTAAAAACGACCTGCCTGTTTCTCAAGCAGGTCTTTGTTATTCAAGCTACTCCGAGTATTTAATTGATACTCCCTTTGTTAGCCCTGGACCAGAGGGTCAGATCCCTGAGGTTGAACAGAGAGCTGAAAAGTGTACTGTAGTGTAATAAAATTTGGCGGAAGGAATAAAATTTAAACAAGTTTCCTATAAGGTATGGCCGGATGTACCTTTTGCAGACGCTAGAAGGATTAAGAACCAGGCCTTTTAGTTGTGTACAAATATTCTTTTTATTTTTTTTATTATTTTGCCTGAAAGGTCGGTGATACTCTTTCCCTTTCTTGCATAGGAGGTGACAAGTTTCAATCCTAAATTCGTGTGAAATGAAACTTCGAAGAAAAACAGTTATTTAGAGGGATTGACCTATGTGGAAAACTAAGTTCTGTGATAAAACAAGAACTGTCCAAAGCAAAGTTCAGGATGCTGACGTTAAGAGTATTCTGTTAAAAGCTGAAACATGCTTTGATTTAGCTGCACTAATACACTCAGGAGGAAAAGAAGAGACTACGTGTTAAGAGTGCAGTTGCCCAGCTTGTGTGGTCTCTGAAGGCAAAGCCAAATACGAGGAATTTGGCCTTAATTTCAAAGGCTCTCTGTTGTGTTACTGAGATATCTGTAGGTATCAACCATTCCAGTTACAAAACAAAGGACTATAAATTACAAAGCGTAGTATCTGCTGCTGTGGTAAGAGGTGAATTTAGCATGTGGCAATATCTGTGTGTGCACCACAGCCCCAACCTGATGGCATAGAGCAGCTAAAGCTGCATGCAGGTAAATTCCTTCAACCCCCAAACATTGAATTTCTTTATATCATTCTGTAAGTCAATGATGATGGGGGGATGCTGTGGAAAACCACTGTCAGGCTGTACAGATTGCAGCAGTCCTGTTTGGTCAGGCAAGCTGTTGAGAAGGAATCCATCAAGTTACCTTCCTTTCATCTGTTGTTGAAGGGCTTAGTACAACTTTGTGAGGCCTTTTCTGTAAGGCTCTACTGCAATGGCTGCAGGAAGCACACAGACTTTACTTTGATCCTTGTTAGTTAAGAATACACAGCTTGATCTGAAAAAATAAGGGTTTAGCCTACAAAAGATACGGTTTATCCAGTTTAAAGAAAAAAAAAAAAAACATAGCACCTACAGTTTCTTTTTCCTCATGTAGCCTTTTGAGGATAAATGGATGCTAGTTTTAGCAAATCAAAGTTACACATCAACACCAAAAGCCAATTGCATTTAAACATAGTCTAGTTTCTAAAGTGCTGCTGGCTTCTAGTGCCAAATGACAAATTTAACTGCTTTAGTCTATAGTTAGATAAAAAGGCTCGAATGCTTTTAAAAGCTTAGTTTGTTACCTTGGAAACTCTGAAAATAGAAAATACAGCCATGTTATTAATGTTTTAATTCGAAGAGAGGCATTTAAAATGTACCTTATTGACTGATCTCAGTTTTGCTTGTTAGCTTCACTTCTGGATTTTGCTTCAGGAGGATTTAGTTCTTTGAAATACTTCAGAGGGTATTTTGTGTGGGAAAATGGGCAGGAAATACTATATTGGCCTTTCATGAAAGAAGACTAAGTGGAGATAACTCCTGCAGTACTGATGAAGATAGAACTAGATTCAGTAACTAAACAGGAAGAAATGCACAACATAGTAGTTGAGGGAGGTCCAAAGTCCCATCTGTTGTATGTGACTGTTCTTGGAGGTTATAGATACCTGGTTTAAATTCTGTAGATCCTTTTTGAGACTAAAATTCTTACAGCTGTTTATCCAAATCCTAAAAGACCTCAAGTACTTTGCTTTTGATGCCTTATTCTGTCTTGAATGCTTTCAAAGCAGTAGGAATGATCCTATGTTCTTTCCAAAAACTGAGCTGGCAGTACTTTATAATCAATACTGCTTTATTGCAAATAACAGAATATTGTTAAAAGAACGTAAATTACTGGTAAGGAATATTTTAGATACTGTTAAAGGAACATATGTTACTGGCAGGGAGTATTTGAGGCCATTTTCTTGTAGCCTGTAATACTTCAGGGTGCATTGTGTAATTCCCTCAAAAAGAGGGGGGAGAAACCCACCCTTGTGCACTCCCATAGTATCACTAGCTTCTGACAAGATGCAAAAGTGTTTTATCTTTGAACAGCTGGTCCCATTTCTGACAATGCTGCTGAGATGTGTACCACTATGAGCATCTTGCTGCCTGTGTTTTTCTGTAGTACTTCCTGTATCTAAATAGCTCTTTATCTCTTTGGAATTTCAGGAAGATGTTTGTTGGCGGCCTCAGTTGGGATACAAGCAAAAAAGACTTGAAAGATTACTTCACCAAATTTGGTGAGGTAACCGACTGTACGATAAAGATGGACCCTAACACAGGAAGATCCAGAGGCTTTGGATTTATTCTCTTCAAAGAGCCTGGGAGTGTTGAAAAGGTGAATTTAAACTCCACATTTCAGATTCTTGACTTCTAGGGGAAACTTTTCAGCTTGACTTAATCCTGTCAACTATCAAACTATCTTTCAGGTTCTGGAACAGAAAGAACACAGGCTAGATGGACGACTAATTGACCCCAAGAAGGCCATGGCAATGAAAAAGGATCCAGTGAAGAAAATATTTGTTGGTGGACTAAATCCAGAAGCCACAGAAGAGAAAATCAGGGAATACTTCGGAGAGTTTGGAGAGGTGTGTAGTGTTATCTCAGTAAAGGCTAAAACAGTTGCTGGTTAGTTTAATAACTTGTAAGTTGCAAATTAAATTAACTTCAGATGTATCAAGCCTTCTGTAGCTGATCCAGAGGTTTCCCATCTTGAGAGCAAGGAAGGCACACATTGCACTAGCTGCTTCCATTGCTACTTAGATACCCTTGCCTTTAACTCAAACCATTTTATCTGATGTTAAAATTGTTTTTAGGAGTTGTAAAATAAAATCTCTGGTCTGAAAGCCAATGTTAGTATAGAAAGAATATTGCAACTTCGATGCCGCATAATATGCGTGAGGGGAAACTGTTTTACTCTCCCAAATGCTGTACATGTAAATGTTCTACTAAAACACAAGTCTAAAATGGTATTTCATGTTTTCAGATTGAAGCAATTGAACTTCCAATGGATCCAAAGACCAACAAAAGGAGGGGGTTTGTGTTCATCACCTTCAAGGAAGAGGATCCAGTGAAGAAGGTTCTGGAGAAGAAATTCCATAACGTCAGCGGAAGCAAGGTAGAAACTTTGACTTGTAAATTTTTGTCGAAGATTATTAAGTATAACCACTACACCTACAATCTGAAAACTATTTTGTAGACCTGTGATTTCAAGGTACCCAAATTACAATAAGGATAACTTGCAAGTTACCACAGGGTTATGGATTGTTTATTTTTTTTTTCATAAGTTCAGTTGCAGGGGCAACTGAGGTTCTATTCGTGGCTTTAATACTTGCTCTTTTCTAGGGGCTGTTGTATGCGAAATACCTAATTGCATTCATTAAATACATGTAGAAAAAGTGGCTTATTTATGTATCAGTCAAGCAATATAAGCCATTTCAACAGATAAATACCTATTTTCAGCATAGAGCACTTGGATAAATTCAAGACTTATAGCCACTAACTTCCTAAGCAGCTGGCTGAAGGTGGCTCTGTCTAACATGGGGGCAGCTTCTGGTGGCTTTTCTCAGAAGCACCCCCCTCTGCAGCCCTCCCTGCTGCTAAAACCTTGTCTTGTAAACCCAGTACAAGGATCCAGAGAGTAAATGTGTGCTTATGGCAACTGGTACCTGGTCAGCTGGTCCTGTGAACTACTGTGAAAGCAGTGTGAGGTGCTTTAACAGCTGACACTTCATCTATGTGAACAGCTAATAGAGACTCATGTGTTCAGCTAATGAGGACTGGAGGCAAATGATGTGTGCTGGCTGGAGGTGTCCCTTGTCCCTTGCTCCATGGCCAGTGTTGACCATATGCAAACTTCAAAGTCCTATTAGATCTGGTTATACTGTTTGGCACAGTGATTTAGATTGCACTTAATTTAGGACTGGTCTTGACAACACAGAATAAGCTTTGGCAAACCAATGTGCTGGTAGTTGTTGAGACACTGTAGTTAGTGATAAAGATTGGTTTTAAGAGAGATAAATGTTTATGTGCAAAGGGAGCTGAGAAATAGTATCTGTGTATCGTAACTATGGCTCGGTTTTGTGTCATAGCAATAATAAAAAGAGCAGGTTACCTTAAAGCTCCTGTGTGAAGAATTCCAGGCCAGGCTTGCTCAGGTGCTGCTGTCACAGGGAGTTGTTCCTTTCACAGCAGCTTTCATCTCAGACTGCCCAGGTTCAGGAACTAGGAAGCTGGCTGACAGCTTGGAACTGCTACTTGGGAACCTGTCTTGGAAATGTCAGTTCTGGTTGTTTTTAGCTGTTCTTAGTATTTAAGAAATAATGATTTCAAGTGTTGGTAAGTGTACTTCACAGTCCAACACAGATGCTCAGTGTATAGGGTGTACAAAGGCTACCAGGAAAACTTGTTCTGGTGTGTTTCTCAAAGCCTTGTTTGTTCAGTGCAGCTCAGATGAAGTGGTCCAACAGCCACAGCCTTGTCACAGAGGTTGTGCCGGGACAGAGGGCAGCCTTGTGGGCTCCTACAGGAGCGGTGGCCACGCTGAGGTGCCCTCAGCATCTCTTCTATGGGGGGAGTTGATAGCAGAGAATAGGCACTATTAAAATACTCTGAAAGCAGAGAGTAAGAAAGCCTGCTTTCAGTGGCCAGCAGTGACTTACCTTTGCCCAGGTGGCACCATAAATCAGATGTTTCTGGACACACATTAATTCTGGTCAATGATGGAGCACAGCACGTATTACCTCCTTTGCCTCCAGAGTAACCTCTGGCTTTCCTAGGTGGTTAGGGTGGGTGCTGCTGCTATAAAACACTATCTATACACACTCTTCCTTGTTCTTTTATTTCCAGTGCGAGATTAAGGTAGCACAGCCAAAAGAAGTATACCAGCAGCAACAGTTCAGTAGTGGTGGAGGAAGAGGTAGCTATGGAGGAAGAGGCAGAGGTGGAAGAGGCGGCGGTAAGTACTACATGCACTACTTTAGTATGGACACATTCTAAGTAAGTTGTGTGTACTAAAATGGGATTTTGTGGATGGTTTTCCCTTCTATAGCTCAAAGTCAAAATTGGAATCAAGGTTATGGCAATTACTGGAACCAGGGTTATGGGAATCAAGGATACGGCTATCAGCAAGGTTATGGTGGCTATGGAGGCTATGATTATTCAGGATATGGGTATTATGGATATGGACCAGGCTATGATTACAGTAAGTAAAGAGAACTGTATTGGGTATAAGCAAACGTAACTAATTAGCAGTTTAATGCATTTGTTTTCTTGTTCATAGGTCAAGGCAGTGCAAATTATGGGAAGACACCAAGACGTGGTGGTCATCAGAATAACTACAAGCCATATTGATCAAACTTATTCAGGTATGCAGTGGCATGGTCTCTTTTGGAAAATGACTGCATAGGTTTTGTATACAATGCTGTAGATGGATATTTCAGTTCTGTACCAAATTTAACTTTACAATAAATTTCTATGGCCTGTTAAATGTGCATCTTACTTGGAAGAGCTCCCTGGAAATGTTTTACATGTTTAATACTTACAGATAACTAGTTGTCTAGACAGTGTGGTGTGTAAATTTCAGCCTTGCTGAAGATATTAATTAATGATTTTATTAATAGGTTAAACTGAAACTGATTTTGAGGGTCTGCTTAAAGCTGCAGCTCTGCATCTAGGGACTGCCTCTTGGAGTTAACTATGGACTCTGCATTACTCCAGTTGTACAGAATGAGATGCATCTTAGGGAACCAGTGTCACTTTCCACCTTTTTATTTTGTATTGTTTTTGTGTCATACATTTCCTGTAACGGAAGTGTTAATTTTACTGTACTTTTTGGTACCTTTTTGGAATCTAATGTATTGTAAGGTATTTTACATGTGTTCTGATTCACCATGACATGGATATTGAAGCTATCCTAGCTTTTGAAATAAAAAAGGCGTAATCTAGTGTCTTGTGCCATTCTTCAGCTTATGTATTAGTAAAACGCCAGTATACTGTTCCCAGAACTTAGTTCATGGCAGTACCTTGATAGATGAAGAGTTGTGCTTAAATGTTTTTGATCTTAAACCTAGAAGGCTGTATTGGTAGTTGTGCTCACTTGCAGTTCAGCGGCAGCTGAGAACTGCAGTCGCTTCTGCCTGGAGGTTATGAAGGAGAACTCGGGCAGAAAGCCCCGGCCGGTGTGGAGGCTGTGCTGGTGGCTCGTGTTGTAGACAAGCACAGAGGCTCAGCATAATAATGATGTTGGTGTCTGCATTTTAGGGCTCTGCTAGGAGAGGCCAGAGGCAGAGGTTTCAGGTAGGGCTTGGGAGTCTAGACAGCATGGCAGGAGGAAGCCAAGAGAAGCTGGCTGCACTGCCTGCATGTTTCACTGTTTTTGAATCTGAGACTTTTCTAAGAGTTCTTGGAAGACAGGTTAGACAGACATTAAATTACTAACACAAAGTCTGAATTCTTGCAGCCTTTTTGTGTATTAAAAGAAAAAGGCTAAAGAAATTCCACTAATGTTGTGGGAGAAAAAACAAAAAAGCTGCCTCTAAAGAGTCAGCTCTTTCTCTAGAGATGACCAGCTAGAAATATGCTCTCCTTTTTTGACTGGTTTACTACTATTTTAAGGCAATACCTGCCATGTGATTTGCCTGTCTTGCTGCAGAATAGTCCCATTTTCAGATTTATAAGTACCAAATGCTGCTGCACAAAAGTAAACTTCTAATCTTTGTTGCAATAACAATTTTTGATTTTCACTTTCCCTCTTAAGCTAAACCCTGACATTTTTTTTTCTTCCAATAAATTCTATTTGTATGGGAACCAGAAGTGGAATCAAACGAAGTAGCTAAGGCAAGATGTAAACAGATGTTAGTAGTGACCTTTTCAGTTTTTTTAACAAGGGGTGCAGCTATCCCTGCAGGGACAATAATATGCTGCTCCCTGCTGGCTGCTGTTGGAAAGAAAAACTTGCTGTAAAGTTTAAAGCCTGGAAGGCTTTTTTTGGGTTAAGTGGAAATCCTAAGTATAAAAAGATGAATCAGATTTTAACTCTGATCTGTTTTGAATCTCCAGTCTTTACAGCTGGAATATGCAACCTGATGCCCAACTTACTTGGGAATAAAAAAAAATACTGCAGACCACTGAAACGAGTACAGTATTTAAAAGTATTACTGTCTCAAGATTTAAAACTGAAATGCTTTATTGCATACTATTACTTGTTTTCTTATGAAATAAGGGGTAGCAGAATATTTTTCTAACAGTTTGCCTTCCAACAGGGAATTTGCAGAGTATCAGGACTGTACTGCTGCAGTGCTTGTGGCTGGTGTGGTGTTTGTTAGCTGGCTGTTATGGTGGTGTTGTTTGGAAGTAGGTTTGCTTCCTTGACAAGTGATGTGGCCTTAAGCAGAAATTGAGGATACTGGTACTTAAATGCAGAGCTGGCTTTCCCTTTCTCCTTTGCATGAAGAGTCTGTGATACAAAGAGCTTTTAATTGCCTGGTGAAAGCAAGGGCTTGTACAGGAGGCTGTTGCTTATGGCTGTAATGTACTCTCAATTTGCTAATCCTACTTGGATATTTCTTGAGGACAGAGTATTTTGTAAGAACTGGTTTGGGAGCTGTGGCCCTCAGCTGTCTGTTCCTCATGCCTTTGTTACGAATTTTGGAGTGAAGTTTTTGACTTTATCTGGTTGCTGAGACCATTTGTTGACCGTAGGGCTACTTAAGGACCTTGTTAAGAAGCTGGCTTACTGAAACTGGTCAGAGGAGCCTGGGAAGGACTGGGTGTACTGGCAGCTAGAATGGCATTTGCATAGGTAGCAGCAGATACTAAAAACAAAAAACCAAAACCCCGTTGGCTCATCTAAAGTTTTAAAATGTCATAACCTGAAAAAGCACGAATTTAGAAAATGTAGTTTATGGTAGCTACTAGAAATCAATTCCTTTATAATCGAGTTTAGATAAGCTGTTTTCAATAAAAGCCAATTCCACACTTCTGCCAGAGTTGAAACATGCTCTTGTAACATTTATTTCTCCTAAAGTTTTTACTAATAACAAGATAATTGAAAATAACAAAATCTAAGGTAATTTATCTGGTCTAAGACATGCTAGGATGAAGATTAAATGTGCATTATTATAGTAGAATAATGTTTCTTAGTAGTAGATCTTGAACATTGTTTGAAACCTATGGAAAGAAAATAATGTTATGTTTTTTTGTAAAAGCATCATTAAAAGGAATTAATTCATTGCCTCATTTTCGCTTACATTATATGTAAGTGTCCTACTAATACTGTACTTAAGAGGCTTTTTGCATTCTTGGTTTCCTGTAGAAAATAAAGGCATTTTTCTTGCTTAGTTTAGATTGTGGACAAGCACATTGAGTCAGTAGGCCTCTAAGTTCAACTGGCACTGTTGAGTAGTTTTTCTGTTCTCAAGAATAAGTAGTACAAACAGCTGTATGTCTTTCCATTAACTTGCTAAATAAAATATTAACACATTTTTCTCGTGCCTGCTATACTAATATTGCACTGAACTAAAAGCATGTTTCTCCTTAGCTGAGGGCCATAGAGCTGTGTGTGAACCTAGGATGGTGGTTGAGGCTGCCAATGATTACATTAATTGCAATGATTACATTAGGTACATTCCTATCCAGGTACTTAGAGTGTTTCTGGGCACTTGGTTAAAAACCACTTGGTTGTCTTTTAGTTAGAGTAGGCTGAAGAAGTACTGACTGTAAACCAGAGGGTGTTGTTATCAAGGTGTTAACTAACTGTAAGTGTACACTGTGCTCATGAACATCTGGTAAAATGAGCATCTGGCAGCTAGGTGTTCTGGATGTTCTTGGTAAGCAAGCTATAGAGGCATTTTGGTAGACAGCAAGGTTCACAAGGCCTGGAAGATTTAACAGACTTAGTCTTAATAACGCCTACACACTTCTGAGTATGGGGGTAAATTGATGCTTAAGCTTGAGGGTAACAGCCATGAACCTGAAATGATCCTATGAAGTAGTCAAAAATGCTCAAGAGAACATTTGATTTTAAAATAGTATTGCCTTCTGTTAAGTAAAACAGGAGCTATAATAGTAAAACTACTGGTTATAGCTTTTCATAAAGCTGTTAGCATAAGTGGAGGTTCCCAAGTTGTGACAAGCAGAATGTGCAGTGCTCCTGCCCTTAAGGGCAGTTCTGGGGAGAGTTGCTAAGAGAGCTGTGTAGCTGCAATGACTTCTGTGTGGAGACTTAAGGCACTGAGCCACTAACATAAAAACTATGTTTTTGTCTTGTTGCTCCTGTCATCTGCATGCCAAGGGTTAAACCCTTCCTCTTAGAGCTTCCCAGAGGAGCAGAGTCTGCTCTACTGGTAGGCATTTCTGGGACATGCTGGACTTAGCTTGCAAACAAATGAATATGTGGAGTGATAGTGGAAGTGTCAGACTCTGATAGGAGGTAGCTGGGAATGCCAGATGTACACAAGTCTGGTCTGTGCTTCAGTCTAGCCAGAAATTCCTACTTTCAAGTAAAATCATCTCTGAGGAGACTTGGTTCTGCTCTATTGCTGGTGACAGTGCTTGTGAAGTTACGTTTAAGAACCCTGGCTTTAAATAGTAAAGGGTGAAATATAAATAAATACCTGCTCAGGTAGAAGAAGTGGATGTTTTCTCTTGGCTCAGACATTCTTTTTCCATATCTGGAGAGAGAAAAAGTAACAATTTTGCAAACTCATGACTTTGAGACAAGTTTTTGGACTAACTCGGTTAATACTGAGTGTGCAGAAGTTGTATAAAAAGCTAAAGTGGCAAATGCACACAGATTATGGCTGTCAAGAATGAAATTTGGACAGCTTTACCAGTCCCCCTTGCTCAGATAAGTAAACACTTCAACCTCTGTTAAAGTGAAACTGTTTTAAAAGGCATATGCATCTGTGGAGTAAATAGTTTTGTAGAGAACTCAAGAACAGAATAATTTAGGAGGGGAGGCTAAACTTGCAGTGACTAGGAGCAATTTTCCTGTGTGCTCAGCATCTACTGTCTTGGCTCCATCAGGCTCAGGGGTGACCTTAAGGCAGTCCAACAGCCACCCCCTATAAGCCTACTTTTATCTGTGTTACCTGTTAGGAGTTTGTCAATTGTGTCCACAACAAATTTTGCATCCTCCTTGTTGAAGCACATTGGGGGCTTGAATTTCAGGACATTTCTTCCTGGCCCATCTGTGCTCAGCAGAATATATTCTTCCTTAAGCCTGTAAAGAGCAATAACAAAGACTTCAGTTTACCTTTGCGTGTAGTTCAGAAAAACCCCCAGCATCAGCACAGAGGCTGCCCAGACAATGCCTTTCTGCCCTGACTGGTTTCTTTTTTTGCCAGTTGGCTATATTTTAACAACTATTGAGTGGCAGGGTTACTTTGTAATTGTGTGCTTGCCTCACACATGGAGAACCTACGCCATTAATGGACCTTGTTATTAGATGTTCTGCTTCTGCTGTGGCCGGGGTCCTTTCTGCTTGATCCTTGATTAAGTCCACTCCAATGAATAAGCCAGAACCCCTTTAAAAGAAATAAAACCAATCAGTCTGTGTCTGAAGGTTATTAGATGTTCTGCTTCTGCTGTGGCCGGGGTCCTTTCTGCTTGATCCTTGATTAAGTCCACTCCAATGAATAAGCCAGAACCCCTTTAAAAGAAATAAAACCAGTCAGTCTGTGTCTGAAGAAGGAACTGCAAGTGAACTAAGTATCTGAAAGAGGTTTTTTTGTGAGACCAGCTCTTCACTGTATAAGAATTGCTGATATTTGTTAGGTAGTAATAGAAAAAGTATTGCTGTTGTGAAGAAATGTGGTAGAAGAGTCCAGACTTTAATCTACAGCACAGGACATGATGTTAAACATACTTTCCATCCAGTTACTTCAAGTGCACAAAGAAGAGAATTAATTAAGAGTTCAAACAGAAAAGAATTTTAGCAACTAATAAATCAGTAAAGCAGTACTGGCCTAGGATGGCAAAGTATATCAGACTTTTGATAAGCTCAAGTTTGTTATAAGCCAGTGTACAGCAGGCTGTTGATTTTTGCTGAAAACACAGATTTGAGGAACTTAAAACCACATCAGTTGGACTGACTTGTTCATGACTGACTGAACCAAACAGAACGCAGCTGACATTGTAAATAAATAAGGCACTGATACCTGACATCCCCAATGATGGGGTGCTTGATTTTCTGCTCCTTGAGTAGCTTCATCAAGAAATTTCCTACTTCTGTGGCGTGAGCCTGAAGGTGTTCCTTCTCAATCACATCTAACACAGCCAATCCAATTGCACACGAAACAGGGTTTCCTCCAAACTGAGTTCAGGAAAGGAGCATGCATAGCCATGGAAAGGGAAGAAAGAGGCACTCTTGTCAATGAACACGTAGCCTTAATGACATAATGAGCATACTGCCATTTCTTTTGGGTGGAGCCAGTAAAAAGAAAGTCACATACTAGAAAAACACAAATAATATAAACAGTAACTGTATGGGTGATAAAAGATTAATAAAAACCAGTGCATGATTATCTAGTTTTAATAACACTTAAAGTCCTGTAGAGAAGGAGAACTTGGGCAGCTTTTTACTTACTGTGTTAAAATATTCCACTCCTGTGGCTGCAAATGCTTCTGCAATTTCTTTTGTGGTTGCTACACAGGCAAGAGGGTGCCCATTTCCTATTGGTTTCCCCATAGTGACAATGTCAGGTACAAAATCTCCTCCCTGCAGCTGGAATGCCCAAAAGTGCTTGCCAACCCTGCCAAAGCCAACTTGAATTTCATCAGCAATAAATACACCTCCTGCCTTGCGCACATGCCTGTAACATAACAGATTTTATTGTCTCTTAGGAGGAAAGAGAACATAATGTTTACTGTTTAAGAACATGCAGAAAGCATTACTTAGCAAAATTCCAGGAAACAAACTCATATAGGCCTATATTCCATATCACATGTTTAAAAATAGGTCTTTGCCATACAAAGTTTACATTCTAACATGAAGGCACAAGCCATTTCCTGCCTATCAAGCTATATGCTACAGCAAGCAGAGACATTCTTTATCGTCTGTATTTAGTAAATATGTTAAATGCAAAAAGTTAAGATAATGAAAGACCACTTACTCTGCAACCTTCTGGAAATAGCCTGCTGGGGGAATGATTTGACCACCCACACTTGGCAGAGATTCAGCAAAAAATGCAGCAATCTGAAACACGTGTAGCATGTAATGTTTTGAACCCAATACAGAAAGTTGTGGAAACCATGTTAACAATTAACAAGCTCTATGTCATTAGATGGTTCTTGCGTGATGATGTGATCTTTGCTTTTTGGCAAGTCCACTGCACTTAGCTCAGTCATGCTGAGTGGCATTGCTAGTCAGCCATGCTCATTGCTCAGGCAAGACAAATGGGTAAGGAAATCACTTTTTACCTTTCTGCCTCTCTGATGTGCTTGCTCAATAATATTTTTCACTTCATTAGCGTAGGCTGTTACTGGATCTTCATGGTCTTCTCTGTAAAGTCCTCTGTACGTGTCTGGAACAGGAGCCTATGCAAGGGAACAGTATCCTATATTCAGTATATCATAAATAAGGCTTCATTAAATTTACAAGTAGTTGGTAGTGTCAGGATGAAGTACATACCACGTGGACCCATTCCTTTTGTCCTTCTAGATTTCTGAATTTATATGGGCTTATGTCAATCAAGGATGTCAGATGTCCATGGTAAGCACTTAAAAAACAATTAGCAGAACTAAACAGTGATTTCCTCAGTATGAAAGAGTTCTTTAATTACCAATAGCTAAAGAGTAGCTAGGCTCTGTCACCTGGTGGGAACACAGTCACTTAAGCTGAGAACAGCTCTGTGGTTTCTATCAGTCAGTTTAGTAGTATTTGGAGGGGTTTTTTTTTCTTTGCTCATCTTGACTCTCAGGGATGCAGAGGGACAGTGCTCCTTGTCACTGGTTTACCTGGGACTGGAATCAGAGCAGTGTAAGTCCTGAGCAGCATTACAAGATTGCAGAGCAACTGGAAGGGACATGTCTGGCCTGCTTTGGAATAACCTCTAACAGTGGAGCTTACAGTCTCTCTGGGCATCCTGTTCTAATTTTTGACTACCTTTCATGGTAAAAGTTTCTCCCTGTGTCTCATCAGAATTCCTAAGATTCCAGCTTATGTCTGTTGTCTTTTCCTGTTGTCACACGTCTTCGGGCCTGGCTCCATCTTTTCTGCTCCTTCCCCTTAGTTGTAGTTTGCAGTAAGATCTCCCTCTAGCTGTCTGTTATAGTATCAAATTTAAATCCAATTTTCTTTAACTCTGTATCCTGTGGTTCCCATCCCATTATGGCAGACCACTGCTGACCTCCTTCCAGTATGGCAACCTCTGTTGTATACTGGAGAGCCCAGTCTGGACACAGTTCTCTGGGCTGCTCTCACAAATACTGAACAGAGAGAAAAATTACTTCCCTTCACTTCCTGGTGACAGCCTTTCTATTACACTGGGTTTTCAGAAATGCTCCAAGCACAGACCAAAACTGAGCCTTGCTTCCCCCAGTAGATAAAATTATCGATATACTTACTGGTCTAAAACTATGACATCTTCATGTTTTGTGTACTGCCGTGCCAGTCTTAGGGCAAGATCGTTAGCTTCAGATCTACAGCAGAAAAGTTTGATAAGTGTGTCATTGGGGATGTCTCAGCTTTGAAATTCCCTTGCAATGCAATTTGTATTCAGAGAGAACAGACACAACTCAATGCACAGTGCCAACGGATCCCTCTTGAAATCTGGAGTAGAGAAGCTACTTTTGAAGCAGTTCCTTTTTTTCTTTTTTATACACCCTCCTCCAAGCAGAAATACACATTTTTTACATGTATTTTGAGAATAGAAGTAATTCCAAGTTCAGAAGACAAGTAATAAAATCTAATACAGTAATATTTACTGTATTATATATTATTATATATTTCATAATCTGAGGCCTTATAAACAGAATTTAACCCTTTTTAAAATAAAGTGCTAGTGTAGCTTCCCAATAGAGTTTGCTAAATGTGAACTATAGAGTCATTTAAGTCCTAAAACAGACCACAATTTCTTCAAAAATAAAGCCCTCAAACCATATTTTTTGTCAATGTATAGTCATCCACAGCAGATCACGCGATGGCTGCTGATAAGAAAGTATTGTACTTGTCTGCATGTAACTGGTGCAGTATCAATTAAATGCAGCATCAATTAAAATACACCCAACTTACCCAGAATTCAAAAAATAGAAGATGCATAACTTCTCGGGTAGTGTTTTTGAAAGCCTCTCTGCATAATCGACCAGGTTGTCGTGAAGATAACGAGAATTTGTATTTAACAGCTGATTTTGTTCATGGGCAGCTTTCACTATATCAGGGTGACAGTGTCCAACTGCAAGAGAGTGGGGAGAGTGGTTTGAGAGTTCTTCCCGTATTCCACGTGGACACTCACATACTTCTAACACTTATATTTCTCTAATAGTACAGAGCTGTTGTCGCTGATGATTGTATTTCATCAGAGGGGCATTAATGATACCGTCAGCAGAAGAGAATGTCGATACACCTCCTAGGCTTTCTCTAAAAACTCTCTTTTCCCCCCCTCAAAAAGGGGGAAGCTGCCAGCAACTGTACTTTATTGTAGTTAATACTGGAAATTGATAGTGTCTAATTTGGTATTTGGAGTTAGACATTTAAATAATTCAGGGATTTGGGAATGCCCAAGGAAGCTTTACCATCAAAGAATTATTACGCCTGCCGAGGGTGTGAGTGACAGCAGTGACTGGTTAAGAGAGATCTCAAATACTCTTAAGAAAAGAGCAGCTACTGCAAAATACACAAATAAGGCATCTCTCAGCAGTGGTCCTGCCACTGTGCCCTTACTATTAAGTTTTACAAACAGAACAAAATATCAAGCTGTTTGTTGGTTTTAGAGTTAGGTCCTTTACTTGAGCTTTCATGGAAAAAAAGACTCTCTTGGAAAAAAAGACTCTCTTAAGTTTTAGACAAGTCTGTTTCTAGGAAGACAGAACAGGAAACGTGCCTGGAGAGCCCGTTTGTGCACACAGAAATTCAAATGTGATCTGTAATTTCCCAAACTACGGGCTCCAGAGAGGCTTCCTCCACTTTGCCAATTAGACAACCCCTCCTCCCAACACAATGCAAAAGCGGCAGAAAGTACTGATTGTTCCTTGTTCTGCTTAAAAACCACCACAGTATCAAATGACATAACTTTTAACTTACCATGAGCGACGTTATTTATGCAGTCAAGGTATTGTCTTCCCTCCTCATCGTACATGTACTGGCCTTTGGCCTTCACGATCTTCACTGGGTCGTGAGAGAAAAACAGCTTGCAAGAAGAGCTGTGGCAAGGACCAGAAAGCAAAATAAATCTTAGTGAATCTTAAAAGTCACAAGAGTTTATTCTGCTGGGAATATTTTCAGTTAATCAAGAGGCAGATGTATCCCCAGTTTGCTGGCACTTGCTGACATCCTCCTTCGGGCCCCTAAAGCAAAGCCTGGGGGGGGGAAGAGAACAGCCCTTCTTCTCTGATGCGATAGTTAAGGTTTGTTAGACTTAAAGGAAAAAAAAAAATTAAATCATTCTCTAGGAATTAACTACAGCACAGAGAAAGGATCTACCTCTGTAGTTTCATCCAATATTTACAGTTCCTTACTGTCCGCTCTCTCTGCCCTTTCTGGTCTCGAAACCCTCTTTGGTGTCTTTCTCTTACCATGTGATTGCTTTTATTACATTCTTGCTCTTCTTGCTGAGATGTGGATTTTCCAGGCAGCACGGTGTGGGTGACTGTTATGTCTGTATGGCTTTTCCCGAACCTTAGCTGAAACCTTGAGGGATTTTATGAGGCTGGATCTACTTAAGTGCGTTTGGTTTATTTCACTTTTTTTAAAGTAAATTGCCAGATGAGTAAAATTAAAGCACATGTCTGCCTAAGTAGGAGTTGCAGAGATTCGACTCCGAAGGGTAATGCCAAACTGTCACGCTTCATTTAGTAAAAGATTGCTTAAACAAAAATAAAACAATTTGACCGTAAACACGAAGTTATTATCAAATGAACAACAAAAGGCAATGAGAAAAATTGGGAAGTGCTTCACTGTCCCTGCCTGACAGGAATCCTGTAGTGCCCTGTGAGCTGGCAGTGCCACGCTGGAACAGCCAGCTTTTTGGAAACTTACCCTGAGCATTCAACAGTGCTCACAGACCTGGGGCACTGTCCCTGGGGACTTGTAAAAAGAGTAAATACACCAAAATACACCCAATTTCAGCTTTATGTGTTGGCACAATTCTAATTCCAGCTTTTACTTTCAGCCCAATTTCTAGGTTCATAAACTATTTACAGATTAAAGTAGCCTTGATTTTTGAATATATCGGGTTCAACGTGGAAACATTCCAAAATACCTTGAGTTCCGCTGCCGTTCCTGGTGGCCCCCTACAGAATTCAAACTATTTACAGATTAAAGTAGCCTTGATTTTTTAATATATCAGGTTCAACATGAAAACATTCCAAAATATCTTGAGTTCTGCTGCCGTTCCTGGTGGCCACCTACAGAATTCAGGGGGTTTTAGGTCAATTGAAGCCACACAAATAATTGGAAGTTCGGATCCGAGTCTCGTATTGATTCTCCCAGACTGGGCAGACATATGTTGTTAATTCTATCGCATTTTTGGTGTCATAAAAACTTTTCTGAGCGCCAATAACCCGTGGGTCCTGCCCGGCCCAGCACCGCTCCGGGTTTAAAGTTTAAACAGAGGTGATAGATCTCGGGCAGGTTTTATACTTCAGTTTCGTAACCCCCTCCTCGGAAAACCCTAATTACTGTTAATTACACCAGTAAAACGAGTCTTTGCACGCGAACGGCGCCGCTTTCCCCGCCATATTGCTAGTTTAAACCTAAAATCCTGTCTAAGGCGGGTGAGGGGGGGGGGCCATGAGCGCGGCGGGGCCAGCACTCGCCGCTGCCGCCGTGCGGTGGCCCGATGGGGCCGGGCAGCCCCGTTCGTAGCGCTCCCTCTCCCCGGTCCTCGGCGGTTGTCCCCCCTTTCCCTCCCCTCCCGTCCCGGTGTCCCTTACCCGATGCGCTGCCGCCGCAGGGCCAGGGTCTCCCCCCGGGAGCGCTCGGCCGCCCTCA